>NC_092116.1:23673354-23913354 GCF_045679555.1 Salvelinus alpinus
AATTTGGCCTCCTAGAATCTCCTGGGGTTCTAGAATGAATGTCTGGAATGTAACGCATAGAGACGCAACAAGTGAACCTAGAGAAAGGGTGAGACGTCGAAGGAAAGGGGGAAAGAGAGATGGTAGAGATATAGAGGGAGGAAAAGAAGGAGATGAAGAAGAAAGGAGAGAAAGAGTGACAGAAAGAAGAGAGGGAGACAGAAAGAGTGACAGAAAGAAGAGAGGGAGACAGAAAGAGTGACAGAAAGAAGAGAGGGAGACAGAAAGAGTGACAGAAAGAAGAGAGGGAGACAGAAAGAGTGACAGAAAGAAGAGAGGGAGACAGAAAGAGTGACAGAAAGAAGAGAGGGAGACAGAAAGAGTGACAGAAAGAAGAGAGGGAGACAGAAAGAGTGACAGAAAGAAGAGAGGGAGACAGAAAGAGTGACAGAAAGAAGAGAGGGAGACAGAAAGAGTGACAGAAAGAAGAGAGGGAGACAGAAAGAGTGACAGAAAGAAGAGAGGGAGACAGAAAGAGTGACAGAAAGAAGAGGGAGACAGAAAGAGTGACAGAAAGAAGAGAGGGAGACAGAAAGAGTGACAGAAAGAAGAGAGGGAGACAGAAAGAGTGACAGAAAGAAGAGAGGGAGACAGAAAGAGTGACAGAAAGAAGAAAGGGAGACAGAAAGAGTGACAGAAAGAAGAGAGGGAGACAGAAAGAGTGAAAGAGAGAACGAAATAGTAACGCTACAGCCATAAAACAGAAGACAGCGAGGGAAGGAGAAAACTGAAATAAGAGATTGACGGCACGGACATACAAGAGAGGGAGAACGGCCGGAGGGAGGGAAGGAGAGAATGAGTGATGGTACAGACATAGAAATAAAGCAGGGAGACATGAAGGAAAAAACACGGCTGGCCCAGACAAGACAACCACAGCTACATACAGTACCAGTCAAAAGTTTGGACACACCTACTCATTCCAGGGTTTTTATTTTTTTGCTATTTTCTACATTGTTGATGCTACATGAGAAGTGGAATACTACTGTTAATATGACCTTGTAAGCTGTGAATTTATGTAAATCATCAAGCTCATCTGCATTAACTGCGCTGCAGGAAAATTCTCAGCAACAAAATAGTGATCAAATTAAGATCCTACATCTGTAGACTGAAAATGGTCCAACTTAAAGAAATATAGCAAAAATAATCTGTCCAAACACACACATTCAGGTGCCAATGGTCATCCACAATAGAGACAAGTGTCTAGACTGTTTGCACTGCCAAGCACTTCTAATTCATAGGTCCTGTCCATGTCCCTCCCAAGGAGGAAATTATGAATTTCAACAAGTCTGCCATCTTGGATTCACCAGTAGGTCAGAAGTGGTTTGATTGGTCTCCAAGAAATGAATTACTTAAGTCTACATGCAATTTATGATGTTGAAATATTGTGGTGACTTCCAACATAAACATCCCTCAAACCCTTATCTGAAACGGTAACAGAAACATTTTTGAGCAATTAGTTCTGAGATTAAGTTAAAGTTACAACACACTGACGCACGCACGCACGCACGCACACATACACACACACACACACAGTCTTGTACAGCTAACCTTGTGGGGACACACAATTCTGTCCCATTCAAAATCCTATTTTCCCTAACCCCTAACCCGTACTCTTACCCTTACCCTAATCTTAACCCTCCTTAATCCAAAAACCTAACCCTAGCTTCTAACCCTAACTCTAAATGTAATTCTAACCCTAACTCTAAATGTAATTCTAACCCTAACTCTAAATGTAATTCTAACCCTAACTCTAAATGTAATTCTAACCCTAACTCTAAATGTAATTCTAACCCTAACTCTAAATGTAATTCTAACCCTAACACTAATTCTAACCTTAACCCTAAACCCCCTAAAAATAGCCTTTGACCTCGTCGGAACTGTCAAAATGTCCCCAGTTGGTCAAATGTTTGTTTGTTTACTATTCATGAGGGGACTTCTGGTCCCAAGAATAGTTAAACACGTCCACACACACCACACACACTGTAAAATCTGAGACAACATATGTCCAAAGCTTCATTTTAAGGACCGGATGTTGGGAGGACAAGGGTTGGGGTGTTGATTAATGAATATTTCCTTCCCAGACAACGTGTGAGTGTGCATGTGTGTGTTGTGTGTGTGCATGTGCATGTGTTGCCAGGCAAATACAAACACAAAACTGTGTCACACTGTCACATGTGCTCCCTCTCCGGCCTCTAGGTCACCAGGCTGCTCCGGCCTCTAGGTCACCAGGTCAAACACAAAACTGTGTCACACTGTCACATGTGCTCCCTCTCCGGCCTCTAGGTCACCAGGCTGCTCCGGCCTCTAGGTCACCAGGTCAAACACAAAACTGTGTCACACTGTCACATGTGCTCCCTCTCCGGCCTCTAGGTCACCAGGCTGCTCCGGCCTCTAGGTCACCAGGCTGCTCCGGCCTCTAGGTCACCAGGCTGCTCCGGCCTCTAGGTCACCAGGCTGCTCCGGCCTCTAGGTCACCAGGCTGCTCCGGCCTCTAGGTCACCAGGTCAAACACAAAACTGTGTCACACTGTCACATGTGCTCCCTCTCCGGCCTCTAGGTCACCAGGCTGCTCGTTATGGCGCACACCTGTCACCATCGTTACGCGCACCTGCGCGTCATCAGACTCACCTGGACTCCATCACTTCCCTGATTACCTTCCCTATATACACTGCTCAAAAAAATAAAGGGAACACTTAAACAACACAATGTAACTCCAAGTCAATCACACTTCTGTGAAATCAAACTGTCCACTTAGGAAGCAACACTGATTGACAATAAATTTCACATGCTGTTGTGCAAATGGAATAGACAAAAGGTGGAAATTATAGGCAATTAGCAAGACACCCCCAATAAAGGAGTGATTCTGCAGGTGGTGACCACAGACCACTTCTCAGTTCCTATGCTTCCTGGCTGATGTTTTGGTCACTTTTGAATGCTGGCGGTGCTCTCACTCTAGTGGTAGCATGAGACAGATTCTACAACCCACACAAGTGGCTCAAGTAGTGCAGCTCATCCAGGATGGCACATCAATGCGAGCTGTGGCAAGAAGGTTTGCTGTGTCTGTCAGCGTAGTGTCCAGAGCATGGAGGCGCTACCAGGAGACAGGCCAGTACATCAGGAGACGTGGAGGAGGCCGTAGGAGGGCAACAACCCAGCAGCAGGACCGCTACCTCCGCCTTTGAGCAGGAGGAGCACTGCCAGAGCCCTGCAAAATGACCTCCAGCAGGCCACAAATGTGCATAGGCTATAAAAGTAGCGAGGCTACATACAGACACCGGTTAGTCAGGCTGATTGAGGTAGTATGTACATGTAGATATGGTTAAGTGACTATGCATATATGATGAACAGAGAGTAGCAGTAGCGTAAAAGAGGGATTGGCGGGTGGTGGGTGGGACACAATGCAGATAGCCCGGTTAGCCAATGTGCGGGAGCACTGGTTGGTCGGCCCAATTGAGGTAGTATGTACATGAATGTATAGTTAAAGTGACTATGCATAGATGATAAACAGAGAGTAGCAGCAGCGTAAAAAGAGGGGTTGGGGGGGGCACACAATGCAAATAGTCCGGTTAGCCATTTGATTACCTGTTCAGGAGTCTTATGGTTTGGGGGTAAAAACCGTTGAGAAGCCTTTTTGTCCGAGACTTGGCACTCCGGTACCGCTTGCCATGCGGTAGTAGAGAGAACAGTCTATGACTGGGGTCTTTCACAATTTTTAGGGCCATCCTCTGACACCGCCTGGTGTAGAGGTCCTGGATGGCAGGCAGCTTAGCCCCAGTGATGTACTGGGCCGTACGCACTACCGTCTGTAGTGCCTTGCGGTCAGAGGCCGAGCAATTGCCGTACCAGGCAGTGATGCAACCAGTCAGGATGCTCTCGATGTTGCAGCTGTAGAACCTTTTGAGGATCTCAGGACCCATGCCAAATCTTTTTAGTTTCCTGAGGGGGAATAGGCTTTGTCGTGCCCTCTTCACGACTGTCTTGGTGTGTTTGGACCATTCTAGTTTGTTGTTGATGTGGACACCAAGGAACTTGAAGCTCTCAACCTGCTCCACTACAGCCCCATCGATGAGAATGGTGGCGTGCTCGGTCCTCCTTTCCCTGTAGTCCACAATCATCTCCTTAGTCTGGCACCACCCGGCCAGGTCTCTGACCTCCTCCCTATAGGCTGTCTCGTCGTTGTCGGTGATCAGGCCTATCACTGTTGTGTCGTCTGCAAACTTAATGATGGTGTTGGAGTCATGCCTGGCCATGCAGTCATGGGTGAACAGGGAGTACAGGAGGGGACTGAGCACACACCCCTGAGGAGCTCCAGTGTTGAGGATCAGCGTGGCAGATGTGTTGCTACTTCCCTTCATAGGCAGTTTCCCACAATTACCCCAATTTTACCATAGTAAATTGAGGGCCATACAGATGTAGGATCTTAATTCGAGCCAGTTTGCTACAGCAGAAAAATAATCCTGCAGCAACAGGAAATGTGAATTATTATGTGTATTGTATTGTATTGACTCAGAGGTGTGAATACTTATGTACATTAGACATTTCTGTATTTCATTTTCAATATATTTGCATTTTCAATAAAGTAATTAAAATGTATACTTTAAGTAAACTGTTTTTATATATTTTTAATTGAACATGTTTATGTTAATCTCACATAACATCATTTGAAAGTTATATTTAAAGCATTAAGGTGTCTGTAGCTTCGTCGCGAACCAGGAGGCGTCACAACGACTTCCTTTCTATAGCTTCCAAAATGGAGGTACCATGGCTTCAACAGTCATCTAGTGTATATATTAATCAATGGGTGGGTCCGGGGAACCAGGGACTCTAGAACTGCGATCTAGAACCCTACAGCTTGGGTCAGAGGAAAACCCACCACAGAGTTCACCTTGTCTGAGGTGAACTCTGCCCACCAGGATGGATGCTCTAGAACCTTGTTCCCCTCCATCACCGTAGACCACAGCTTCTTACACATCTAGAACACAGGAGAGAGACAGAGAGAGATGATGGAATGATTAGGAAAGGTGAGAGAGAGACAGAGAGAGGATGGAATGGAATTAAGAGAGATGACAGAGAGAGAGAGATAGAAAGAGAGATGTTGGAATTAATAGGAAATGTGAGAGAGTGAGTGAGTGAGACAGTGAGTGAGAGAGACAGAGAGAGAGACAGAGAGAGAGCGAGACAGAGAGATGTTGGAATTAATAGGAAATGTGAGAGAGAGAGAGAGAGAGACAGAGCGACAGAGAGAAAGAGATGTTGGAATGAATAGGAAATGAGAGAGAGAGAGACAGGGAGAGAGAGTGAGAGAGACAGAGAGTGAGAGAGAGATAATGGAATGAATAGGAAATGTGTGAGAGAGAGAGAGACGGAGTGAGAGAGAGAGAGAGAGAGAGAGAGAGAGAGAGAGAGAGAGAGAGAGAGAGAGAGAGAGAGAGAGAGAGAGAGAGTGAGATGATGGAATGAATAGGAAATGTGTGAGAGAGAGAGCGAGAGAGACCGAGAGAGAGATAGACAGAGAAACAGAGCGAGAGAGACAGAGAGAGATGTTATATAATATCATAGTAGTCCAGCTGTTAAATCTTATCTAGCTGTACACTCACCTATGACTAATTACCACTAGTTTACATTAAAAACATGTGCAAACGTAGTGTGTGTGTGTGTGTGTGTGTGTGTGTGTGTGTGTGTGTGTGTGTGTGTGTGTGTGTGTGTGTGTGTGTGTGTGTGTGTGTGTGTGTGTGTGTGTATATATACTTTGTGTCAAAAACATAAACCTCAGTGTTTTTATAAATACTGCATCTAGTCAGCAGCATTACTCAACCAGCTCTTCTCAGAAACTCCTCCGTTCATAACAATCTCTTTCCAGAAACTGTATTAACACAGCTTAACACAGCTATAAACGTAATGCTTTGCTTGTAATGTCTGTGGTTGTTGTGACTTACTAAGCCTGTCTGGTTTGTTAGTGATTCATACTGAAGAGACGGAAGGTGACTAGGAGTAGATTATGGCTTATGATAACAGTTTGACTACCCTCCAGGGGGTTATGATAACAGTTTGACTACCCTCCAGGGGGTTATGATAACAGTTTGACTACCCTCCAGGGGGTTAGGATAACAGTTTGACTACCCTCCAGGGGGTTATGATAACAGTTTGACCACCCTCCAGGGGGTTATGATAACAGTTTGACTACCCTCCAGGGGGTTATGATAACAGTTTGACCACCCTCCAGGGGGTTATGATAACAGTTTGACTACCCTCCAGGGGGTTATGATAACAGTTTGACCACCCTCCAGGGGGTTATGATAACAGTTTGACTACCCTCCAGGGGGTTATGATAACAGTTTGACTACCCTCCAGGGGGTTATGATAACAGTTTGACTACCCTCCAGGGGGTTAGGATAACAGTTTGACTACCCTCCAGGGGGTTATGATAACAGTTTGACCACCCTCCAGGGGGTTATGATAACAGTTTGACTACCCTCCAGGGGGTTTTGATAACAGTTTGACTACCCTCCAGGGGGTAATGATAACCGTTTGACTACCTTCCAGGGGGTTATGATAACAGTTTGACCACCCTCCAGGGGGTTATGATAACAGTTTGACCACCCTCCAGGGGGCTATGATAACAGTTTGACTACCTTCCAGGGGGTTATGATAACAGTTTGACTACCCTCCAGGGGGTTATGATAACAGTTTGACTACCCTCCAGGGGGTTAGGATAACAGTTTGACTACCCTCCAGGGGGTTAGGATAACAGTTTGACTACCCTCCAGGGGGTTATGATAACAGTTTGACCACCCTCCAGGGGGTTATGATAACAGTTTGACCACCCTCCAGGGGGTTAGGATAACAGTTTGACTACCCTCCAGGGGGTTAGGATAACAGTTTGACTAGGGGTTGCCATTCTGTGGTCTATAGAGTGAGCAATGCATGATGAATAACATGCATTGATCTGTATGATTTTGACCTTTATAATAAGAACAATTAAAAATATAGATTTTTACATACACCGGATAGATGCATTGAAATGTGTTGTTTTACAGGGTCAGTCAACCATTGTAGTACGGTGCCCCTGGAGCAAATTAGGGTTAAGTGCCTTGCTCAAGGGCACATCGACAGGTTTTTCACCTTGACGGCTTGGGTATTCGAACCAATGGCCTTTTGGTAACTGGCACAACACCACGTAACTGCTACCCGCTGCCCATTTAACCCAAATCTTATTTGTCACACACGCCGAATACAACAGGTGAAATGCTTACAAGCCCTTAACCAACAATGCAGTTTTAAGAAAAATAAGTGTTAAGTAAATAATAGAAAATAAAAAGTAACAAATAATTAAACAGCAGCAGTAAAATAACAATAGCGAGGCTATATACAGGGAGTACCGGTACAGAGTCAATGTGCGGGGGTACCGGTTAGTCAAGGTAATTGTGGTATGTACATGTAGGTAGAGTTAAAGTGACTATGCATAGATAATAAACAGCGAGTAGCAGCATTGTAAAAGAGCGGTCTGGCTAGGCATTTGATTAGCTGTTCAGGAGTCTCATGGCTTGGGGTTAGAAGCTGTTAAGAAACCTTTTGGACCTAGACTTGGCGCTCCGGTACCGTTTGCCGTGCGGTAGCAGAGAGAACAGTCTATGAAAAGGGTGACTGGAGTCTTTGACCATTTGACCTTTGACCAGTTGGAAGGCATAGTGGGATTTCTTATAAGCTTCCGGGTTCGAGTCCCGCTCCTTGAAAGCGGCAGCTCTACCTTTTAGCTCAGTACCCTTTGTCATACAACATGTTGTTTTCTTCTCCCTTCTAACCTGAACTGCACTACGAGAAAGCTATGCATGTATCAAACCATGCTTATAATGGTGTTATAAGGCCTGCGTGTCAAATCCAACTGCCCTAATATTAACTATATCACTAGTCATCAATGGATTCTTTCCTCTTCGTTGTTGATGAGTTTGACCCCTATTCAGAGTGTATATTCAATGCTTCCCTCCCCATTCCATAAGAACTTCTGGGAAGTTCTGGAATTCCCCTGTGCATC
Source organism: Salvelinus alpinus (assembly GCF_045679555.1). Lineage (NCBI taxonomy): Eukaryota > Metazoa > Chordata > Actinopteri > Salmoniformes > Salmonidae > Salvelinus > Salvelinus alpinus. The sequence goes on from NC_092116.1 coordinate 23,681,426, forward strand.
TGGGTTCAATCACCAGCGCTGTGTTGCTTTGGCAACACCTTTAGTCAGGGCGTTGATTGATGCAGCATGTCTTGTTATTGTCATGGTAACAGTCACCCAAATAACACTCTATTTCCTACATACTACACTACTTTTGATCAGAGCCCTATGGGCACTAGTCAAACGTGGTGCACTACATAGGGATTGGGGGGCCATTTGGGACAGAGCCACCATCTCACTGACATCACCACTGCAGCATTGGTTAGTATGGGTTTGGGTAGCTGTTGCCGTGGTGATCTACATCGCTGGGCATTTGTTATGCCTCTCTGGATCGTGTTAACGCAATTAAGAAATAAATGGGTTTATAATCTACGGACACAAATTTTGAACTGAAATGGTGGCGCTATGGGTTCACTTGGAGGAACGAAACTTTATGCCCACGAACACACAGTTTGCACAGTCTACACAGTCTGCATAGGGAGCAGAGGCAGTCCGACTCACACATGCGTGAGGTTGGAGAGAAATGCCATTACGTCAACGACATAAAGCAACACTACTGTAGTTAAACGTCTGCTGTGAAACTACGACATCATAAAAGTTGCACCTGCGAATGTCCATTAAGTTAACAACAGCATTGTGTTAACACCGGCTCCTGCTAATACTATTCCTACTGACTATGACCAGGGCCAAGAGTTTTTCCTGGTCAAGTTATGAGTTCAGGAAAACTCCTATCCTTAACTACAGAACGCAACAGCTCATACTATTGTGACTGTTCTGTTGTACTGCTATAAGGTCACGATGATGATAAAGATATTGATGAATTATCAACTTGACTTCGACTTGCTTAAAATTGTTCTGAATGATTCTACTACTCAGCCCAGCCTGGAGGGCATATTTATCCCACTGTGTCCAGAACTGGTTTATTATCATACATCTCCATGTGTTGTGGACTGTCTATATCTCTGAATCTTCACAGAGGGAAAACAGAACATCCCTTTTCTGGGGCCAGAAAGACAGGTGGACTCCTAGCAAAACAGTGATGTTACAGGTCACACACGCACACACCTTCCGTGTGATAGTCGAGGATAATGCATTATTCACACATGCACGTTAAGTGTGTGCGTTTGTTGTGTGTGTGTGTGTGAGTAATGCATTATCCTCGCTCACACACACACACACACCTCTTTCCTCCTTAATGTGTGTGTTCGCAAGGGTAATGCATTACTCACACACACTTAACTCCCCGCACCCCACCCTCACCCCTCCTGGCTGACACTGGGGTCAGTGTTTTACTGGAAGATGACAGCAGCCTCAAACTCTCCTCTCTGTGTCCCAGTAAAAAGCTTCCCCACCCCTCCTTTAGAAGTAAAAAGCTTCCCCACCCCTCCTTTAGAAGTAAAAAGCTTCCCCACCCCTCCTTTAGAAGTAAAAAGCTTCCCCACCCCTCCTTTAGAAGTAAAAAGCTTCCCCACCGCTCCTTTAGAAGTAAAAAGCTTCCCCACCCCTCCTTTAGAAGTACAAAGCTTCCCCACCCCTCCTTTAGAAGTAAAAAGCTTCCCCACCCCTCCTTTAGAAGTAAAAAGCTTCCCCACCCCTCCTTTAGAAGTAAAAAGCTTCCCCACCCCTCCTTTAGAAGTAAAAAGCTTCCCCATCCCTCCTTTAGAAGTAAAAAGCTTCCCCACCGCTCCTTTAGAAGTAAAAAGCTTCCCCACCCCTCCTTTAGAAGTACAAAGCTTCCCCACCCCTCCTTTAGAAGTAAAAAGCTTCCCCACACCTCCTTTAGAAGTAAAAAGCTTCCCCACCCCTCCTTTAGAAGTAAAAAGCTTCCCCACCCCTCCTTTAGAAGTAAAAAGCTTCCCCACCGCTCCTTTAGAAGTAAAAAGCTTCCCCACCCCTCCTTTTACAGTATATAGCCGCATGGGGGGGGGGGGGGGGGGGGTGTATTACTATCCTCATGGGTACCGGAAATACCCAAAAGTCCCCACAAGGATAGTAAAACAAGGAACATTCTCCCTCGTAGGGTCATTTCCCATGTCCCCATGAGGACAAAGGTTATTTTAGGCTTAGGAGTTAGGGTTAGGGTAAATAATACATTTTAGGTCCCCACAAGGATAGTAAAACATACTCTCTGTGTGTGTGTGTGTGTGTGTGTGTGTGTGTGTGTGTGTGTGTGTGTGTGTGTGTGTGTGTGTGTGTGTGTGTGTGTGTGTGTGTGTGTGTGTGTGTGTGTGTGTGTGTATATAAACTTAGTGTCTGAGCCATTGTCGTTAGTCTCCACAGACCCTTCAAATACAAGAACACTGTCTGAGTTAACGGATAAAGAGGCTGTTACAGACAGGAGTGTATAATTAAATCAATGGATGACTGTTAAGCCTACTGTTAGTCATACATAGGAGCACTGAAAGGACTGTGTTTTAATAAGATGTTTTAATGATGATGAATACATAGACATTGTGTTTTAATCAGATCAGTAAATGGATGCTGAATACATGAATAACTTCCACCACACACCCCACACACACAGCCTTCTACCACACACAGCCTTCTACCACACACAGCCTTCTACCACACACCCCACACACACAGCCTTCTACCACACACCCCACACACACAGCCTTCCACCACACACCCCACACACACAGCCTTCTACCACACACAGCCTTCTACCACACACCCCACACACACAGCCTTCTACCACACACCCCACACACACAGCCTTCTACCACACACCCCACACACACAGCCTTCTACCACACACCCCACACACACAGCCTTCTACCACACACCCCACACACACAGCCTTCTACCACACACCCCACACACACAGCCTTCTACCACACACCCCACACACACAGCCTTCTACCACACACCCCACACACACAGCCTTCTACCCCACATCCCCACACACACAGCCTTCTACCACACACAGCCTTCTACCACACACCCCACACACACAGCCTTCTACCACACACCCCACACACACAGCCTTCTACCACCCGGGCGACTCCCGGGTGGCGCAGTGGTCTAGGGCACTGCATCGCAGTGCTAGCTGCGCCACCAGAGTCTCTGGGTTCGCGCCCAGGCTGGGCTGGGTTCGCGCCCAGGCTCTGTCGCAGCCGGCCGCAACCGGGAGATCCGTGGGGCGACGCACAATTGGCATAGCGTCGTCCGGGTTAGGGAGGGTTTGGCCGGTAGGGAGGGTTTGGCCGGTAGGGATATCCTTGTCTCAGTATGTAAAAAAAAAGAAATGTAATAAAATGTATGCACTCTACTGTAAGTCGCTCTGGATAAGAGCGTCTGCTCTTGGCCGGTAGGGATATCCTTGTCTCAGTATGTAAAAATGTAATAAAAAATGTATGCACTCTACTGTAAGTCGCTCTGGATAAGAGCGTCTGCTAAATGACTAAAATGTAAATGTAAAATGTACCACACTCCCCACACACACAGCCTTCTACCACACTCCCCACACACACAGCCTTCTACCACACACCCCACACACACAGCCTTCTACCACACACCCCACACATACAGCCTTCTACCACACACCCCCACACACACAGCCTTCTACCACACATCCCCACACACACATAGCCTTTTACCACACACCCCACATACAGCCTACCACACACCCCACACACACAGCCTTCTACCACACACACAGCCTTCTACCACACATCCCCACACACACACAGCCTTCTACCACACATCCCCCCACACACACACAGCCTTCTACCACACACCCCACATACAGCCTTCTACCACACACACAGCCTTCTACCACACATCCCCACACACACACACAGCCTTCTACCACACACCCACACAGCCTTCTACCACACACCTCACACACACAGCCTTCTACCACACACCCCACACACACAGCCTTCTACCACACACCCCACAAAATATAGACATCTCAAAATGATATAATTTACGATTAAAGGAAAAAAACATCTGGTAATAAAATAAATTAAGGCATGCAAAGGAATGTCAGCCTAAGAGATTTATATATATATATATTTTTTTTTACCCCACACACACAGCCTTCTACCACAAAGCCCACATACACAGCCTTCTACCACACACCACACATACAGCCTTCTACCACAAAGCCCACATACACAGCCTTCTACCACACACCCCACATACAGCCTTCTACCACACACCCCACATACAGCCTTCTACCACACACCCCACATCCCTCCAGTTATCATAGCCCTGTTATTGTGTGCCTCGCTCCCTGTCTGGCCTTGACTGGGCAATGCCCATCCTTCCTGTGCCATGTTGGCAGACAGAACACAGGTCCTCTACCCCCCACTTGTCCCTCTACCTCACGGGTCCCTCTACCTCACGGGTCCCTCTACCTCATCTGTCGCTGTAGCAATCGGTGAAGTAATGGAAGATCAACATACATGTTTTGTATTTATTTATTTTTTGTTAAAGGGGACACTGCAGTGAAGCTTTTGAGTCCAACATCTAAATTAGGCTACCATGTAGGGAAAGTGAAATCTTACCAATTTGTCTTATATTCTTACTGGAGCTAATAAAAAGTGAAATAAGTCAAAACACATTTTGGATTGATCTGATTTAGTAGTCATAAACACATATGTTATTGATCTGATTTAGTAGTCATAAACACATATGTTATTGATCTGATTTAGTAGTCATAAACACATATGTTATTGATCTGATTTAGTAGTCATAAACACATATGTTATTGATCTGATTTAGTAGTCATAAACACATATGTTATTGATCTGATTTAGTAGTCATAAACACATATGTTATTGATCTGATTTAGTAGTCATAAACACATATGTTATTGATCTGATTTAGTAGTCATAAACACATATGTTATTGATCTGATTTAGTAGTCATAAACACATATGTTATTGATCTGATTTAGTAGTCATAAACACATATGTTATTGATCTGATTTAGTAGTCATAAACACATATGTTATTGATCTGATTTAGTAGTCATAAACACATATGTTATTGATCTGATTTAGTAGTCATAAACACATACGTTATTGATCTGATTTAGTAGTCATAAACACATATGTTATTGATCTGATTTAGTAGTCATAAACACATATGTTATTGGTCTGATTTAGTAGTCATAAACACATATGTTATTGATCTGATTTAGTAGTCATAAACACATACGTTATTGATCTGATTTAGTAGTCATAAACACATATGTTATTGATCTGATTTAGTAGTCATAAACACATATGTTATTGGTCTGATTTAGTAGTCATAAACACATATGTTATTGATCTGATTTAGTAGTCATAAACACATATGTTATTGATCTGATTTAGTAGTCATAAACACATATGTTATTGATCTGATTTAGTAGTCATAAACACATATGTTATTGATCTGATTTAGTAGTCATAAACACATATGTTATTGATCTGATTTAGTAGTCATAAACGCATATGTTATTGATCTGATTTAGTAGTCATAAACACATATGTTATTGATCTGATTTAGTAGTCATAAACACATATGTTATTGATCTGATTTAGTAGTCATAAACACATATGTTATTGATCTGATTTAGTAGTCATAAACACATATGTTATTGATCTGATTTAGTAGTCATAAACACATATGTTATTGATCTGATTTAGTAGTCATAAACACATATGTTATTGGTCTCTGTGAGTTAACACATGACGACCTTTAGCTAATCCTTGTTTGGACAACACCACACATTATGAGCCAACTGGCTTTCGGAGGGCTGCCAAATCAAACGCTTGCTCCTCACACACACACACACACACACACACACACACACACACGTTTTACCATCTTTATGGGGACCATTAATTGATTCCCATTCAAAATCCTATTTTCCTTAATAACCCCTAACCCTAAAATAGCTTTTTTCCTTTTTCCCACTTGTCAGAATTTTCCTTGTTATACCAGAAGGTCCTCACAAGGATAGTAAAACCAAACACAAACTAGGGAAAGGCATTTGAAATGATTTCACGACTTGAATAATATCATATTTTTTCAGATATCCGGATAATCAAAATACATGTGTTTTAAAGAAATAATATGTATTTTTAAACTTCAAATGGAGACTTGCTCACACGACTTGAGAGAGAGCCACTGCTTGTTTCAACAGAGGGGTGGGGGAGGGGCAAGAGTGGAGCAGGGGCCAGTGTGTGTGACAGTCTATGTGATGCACGGTGAAAGAGAGAGAACATAGTCAAACCGACTCGCGCTAATTAGACAAACTTGTTACTGCCACCGTTTATCGATCGTACCATCTGGTAGTGCCGGTCTTGACCGCAATCGTTTTAAAGAAGCTAGCTAGCTACAGTAGCCAGCTACGTTAGAGGCGGCCTTGTCTACAACAACAACTCCATTCATATGAAACAACAGCCTACAAGACAGGAATGTCCTCCCTCCCCCTCCTGTTCACATTGGCAATTGAACGACTGCAGAAAGACAGGACGCAAACATGTCTAAGCTACCGGTGCGTCTTTCTTTAAATAGTATTTCTTATAAACATTCAGTCTGGCTGAATGTTTTCTTTTTTTTTTCTCAAAAATGAATACTCTCCCAAGTAATGGAATACTAACGTCCGTTAAGATGTTTGAATAACCGTGTCTATCCCCAACACAAACCTCCTAAACCCTCATTCTTCAGGAGCCAGAGAAGAGATATGAGAAAAGGAAGGTCTCTCTCTCTAAGTCCTGTCTTGAAGACATTTAAATACATTGGTGTTCATCCATATTTCTGTAACTACAAGTCTCTCACCATTGCTGCTTGTTATAGACCCCCCTCAGCCACCAGCTGTGCCTTGGACACCATATGTGAATTGATTGCCCCCATCTATCTTCAGAGTTTGTACTGTTAGGTGACCTAAACTGGGATATGCTTAACACCCCGGCCGTCCTACAATCTAAGCTAGATGCCCTCAATCTCACACAAATTATCAAGGAACCCACCAGGTACAACAATAAATCTGTAACCATGGGCACCCTCATAGATATCATCCTGACCAACTTGCCCTATAAATACACCTCTGCTGTCTTCAATCAGGATCTCAGCGATCACTGCCTGCGTCCATAATGGGTCCGCGGTCAAACGACCACCCCTCATCACTGTCAAAAGCTCCCTAAAACACTTCAGTGAACAGGCCTTTCTAATCGTTCTGGCCCAGGTATCCTTGAAGGATATTGACCTCATCCCGTCAGTAGAGGATGCCTGGTTGCTCTTTAAAAGTGCTTTCCTCACCATCTTAAATAAACATGCCCCATTCAAAAAAAATTGAACTAAGAACAGATATAACCCTTGGTTCAATCCAGACCTGTCTGCCCTTGACCAGCACAAAAACACCCTGTGGCGTTCTGCATTAGCATCGAATAGCCCCCGCAATATGCAACTTTTCAGGGAAGTCAGGAACCAATATACACAGTCAGTTAGGAAAGCTAAGGCTAGCTTTTTCAAACAGAAACTTGCATCCTGTAGCACTAATTCAAAAAAGTTTTGGGACACTGAAAAGTCCATGGAGAATAAGAACACCTCTTCCCAGCTGCCCACTACATTGAGGCTAGGAAACACTGTCACCATTGATAAATCTACGATAATCGATCATTTCAATAAGCTTTTTTCTACGGCTGGCCATGCTTTCCACTTGGCTACCCCTTCCAACAGCTCTGCACCCCCTGCAGCAACTTGCCCAAGCCCCCCCCTCCCCCACTTCTCCTTCACCCAAATGCAGACAGCTGATGTTCTGAAAGCTGCAAAATCTGTATCCCTACAAATCAGCTGGGCTAGACAAACCTCTTTCTAAAATTATCCGCCGAAATTGTTTCAACCCTTATTACTAGCCTGTTCAACCGCTCTTTCGTATCGTCTGAGATCCCCAAAGATTGGAAAGGTGTCGCGGTCATCCCCCTCTTCAAAGGGGAGACACTCTAGACTCAAACTGTTATAGACCTATATCCATCCTGCCCTGCCTCCCTAAATTCTTCGAAAGCCAAGTCAATAAACAGATCACCGACCATTCTGAATCCCACCGTACCTTCTCTGCTATGCAATCTGGTTTCCGAGCTGGTCATGGGTGCACCTCACGCTCAAGGTCCTAAACTAAATCATAACCGCCATCGATAAAAGACAGTACTGTGCAGCCGTCTTCATCGACCTGGACAAGGCTTTCGACTCTGTCAATCACCGCATTTTTATCGCCAGACTCAATAGCATTGGTTTCTCAAATGACTGCCTCGCCTGGTTCACCAACTACTTCTCAGACAGAGTTCAGTGTGTCAAATCGAAGGGCCTGTTGTCCGGACCTCTGGCAGTCTCTATGGGGGTGCCACAGGGTTCAATTCTTGGGCTGACTCTTTTCTATGTATATATTAATGATGTTGCTCTTGCTGCTGGTGATTCTCTGATCCACCTCTACGCAGATGACACCATTCTGTATACATCTGGCCCATCTTTGGACATTGTGTTAACAAACCTCCAAATGAGCTTCAATGCCATACAACACTCCTTCCGTGGCCTCCAACTGCTCTTAAATGCTGGTAAAACTAAATGCATGCTCTTCAACCGATTGCTGCCGGCACCCGCCCGCCCTTCCAGCATCACTACTCTGGACGGTTCTGACTTAGAACAACTACCTAGGTGTCTGGTTAGACTGTAAACTCTTCTTCCAGACTCACATTAAGCATCTCCAATTCAAAATTAAATCTAGAATCGGCTTCCTATTTCGCAACAAAGCCTCCTTCACTCATGCTGTCAAACATACCCTCGTAAAATCCTACCGATCCCTGACTTCGGCGATGTCATTTACAAAATAGCCCCCAACACTCTACTCAGCAAACTGGATGTAGTCTATCATAGTGCCATCCGTTTTGTCACCAAAGCCCCATATATTACCCACCACTGTGACCTGTATGCTCTCGTTGGCTGGCCCTCGCTTCATATTCGTCTCCAAACCCACTGGCTCCAGGTCATCTTTAAGTCTTTGCTAGGTAAAGCCCCGCCTTATCTCAGCTCACTGGTCACCATAGCAACACCCACCCGTAGCACGCGCTCCAGCAGGTATATTCACTGGTCATCCCCAAAGCCAACACCTCATTTGGCCGCCTTTCCTTACAGTTCTCTGCTGCCACTGACTGGAACGAATTGCAAAAATCACTGAAGCTGGAGACTTATATCTCCCTCACTAACTTTAAGCATCAGCTGTCAGAGCAGCTTACTGATCACTGTACCTGTACACAGCCAATCTGTAAATAGCACACCCAACTACCTTATCCCCATATTGTTATTTATCTTTTTGCTCTTTTGCACCCCAGTATCTCTACTTGCACATTATCATCTGCACATCTATCACTCCAGTGTTAATGCAAAATTTTAATTATTTTGCCTCTATGGCCTATTTATTGCTTTACCTCTCTAATCTTCTAAATTTGCACATGCTGTAAATAGATTTTTCTGTAGTGTTATTGACTGTACTTTTGTTTATCCCACGTGTAACTCTGTGTTGTTGTTTTTTGTCACACTGCTTTGCTTTACCTTGGCCAGGTCGCAGTTGTAAATGAGAACTTGTTCTCAACTGGCCTACCTGGTTAAATAAATAAAAATTCTGTGGCTATATATTTAACAGAATAACTGTATTCTCTATGGTACATTGTAGAGTGTCCTCATTTTCTCACACACACACACAATATCAAAACACTTTCCAGCAGATAAAAGGCCTGCATTCCGTATTATTTTTGGAATGATTCCTAAAATTTAAATCTGTGTCCAATTTCCTTGCCGATTTCCTATTGACATGAGTGCGTGATTTCAAATAAAAGTCAGAGTTAGGTGCAGACACATCCGTCCGTTGACAACAGCACCAGCCTAGTTGACATTGAATAAGGCCCAACTAACGTTTTGTTGAACTAAAGGATGAAACAAGCACACACACCCAAAATGCTCTCTATTCCTAATGACGTGACGACAAGGGTGAGTTGATATTTAAATTCCTCCAGAAGTGATCACAGGCAGTGATTTTTAGTCTTCAAGTTTAGATAGAATAAGGCTCAGCTGGCTTTTGAAACACGCACGCACACCAAATACCCTCTACACGTAATGACACGTGCTTGAGAAAGGTGCGTTTGTATTTACATTCTTACACATTACCTTAGCAGTCTTAACATAGATTTAACCATCTGTTTTGGATTATTACGCCATAGAACCATTATCTTATTCATAGTGCTGTGGGGTGGCGTCATGTTGTGATTAGGGCTGTTACGGTGACCGTATTACCACCACACCGGCAGTCACGAGTCATGACCACAGTCAAATTCCACGTGACCATTTAGTTATGGTAATTAGGCTTCTCCAAGCTCTGATGCTGCTGATGGTCATTAGTAGCCTACCAAACTTGCTAACTGCCTGGTACTCAGCACTCTATTGTCCATCTAATCACTCTGACAACAATGCAAATGTAATCGAAAATCTAATCAAATACTTCATGAGAGCCCATGAGCTCATGTTGTGCAACATTTCTATAGGCTATGCAATTGCGTGAGAAAACAGAGTGATGGCCTCTATTAAAAAGAGGAGGTTCTCATCAGATTTCTATAGGCTAACTAATATACAGTGGGGAGAACAAGTATTTGATACACTGCCGATTTTGAAGGTTTTCCTACTTACAAAGCATGTAGAGGTCTGTAATTTTTATCATAGGTACACTTCAACTGTGAGAGACGGAATCTAAAACAAAAATCCAGAAAATCACATTGTATGATTTTTAAGTAATTAATTTGCATTTTATTGCGTGACATAAGTATTTGATCACCTACCAACCAGTAAGAATTCCGGCTCTCACAGACCTGTTAGTTTTTCTTTTAGAAGCCCTCCTGTTCTCCACTCATTACCTGTATTAACTGCACCTGTTTGAACTTGTTACCTGTATAAAAGACACCTGTACACACACTCAATCAAACAGACTCCAATCTCTCCACAATGGCCAAGACCAGAGAGCTGTGTAAGGACATCAGGGATAAAATTGTAGACCTGCACAAGGCTGGGATGGGCTACAGGACAATAGGCAAGCAGCTTGGTGAGAAGGCAACAACTGTTGGCGCAATTATTAGAAAATGGAAGATGTTCAAGATGACGGTCAATCACCCTCGGTCTGGGGCTCCATGCAAGATCTCACCTCGTGGGGCATCAATGATCATAAGGAAGGTGAGGGATCAGCCCAGAACTACACGGCAGGACCTGGTCAATGACATGAAGAGAGCTGGGACCACAGTCTCAAAGAAAACCATTAGTAACACACTACGCTGTCATGGATTGAAATCCTGCAGCGCACGCAAGGTCCCCCTGCTCAAGCCAGCGCATGTCCAGGCCCGTCTGAAGTTTGCCAATGACCATCTGGATGATCCAGAGGAGGAATGGGAGAAGGTCATGTGGTCTGATGAGACAAAAATAGAGCTTTTTGGTCTAAACTCCACTCGCCGTGTTTGGAGGAAGAAGAAGGTTGAGTACAACCCCAAGAACACCCTCCCAACCGTGAAGCATGGAGGTGGAAACATAATTCTTTGGGGATGCTTTTCTGCAAAGGGGACAGGATGACTGCACCGTATTGAGGGGAGGATGGATGGGGCCATGTATCGCGAGATCTTGGCCAAAAACCTCCTTCCCTCAGTAAGAGCATTGAAGATGGGTCGTGGCTGGATCTTCCAGCATGACAACGACCCGAAACACACAGCCAGGGAAACTAAGGAGTGGCTCCGTAAGAAGCATCTCAAGGTCCTGGAGTGGCCTAGCCAGTCTCCAGACCTGAACCCAATAGAAAATCTTTGGAGGGAGCTGAACGTCCGTATTGCCCAGCGACAGCCCCGAAACCTGAAGGATCTGGAGAAGGTCTGTATTGGAGGAGTGGGCCAAAATCCCTGCTGCAGTGTGTGCAAACCTGGTCAATAACTACAGGAAACGTATGATCTTTGTAATTGCAAACAAAGGTTTCTGTACCAAATATTAAGTTCTGCTTTTCTGATGTATCAAATACTTATGTCATGCAATAAAATGCAAATTAATTACTTAAAAATCATACAATGTGATTTTCTGGATTTTTGTTTTAGATTCCGTCTCTCACAGTTGAAGTGTACCTATGATAAAAATTACAGACCTCTACATGCTTTGTAAGTAGGAAAACCTTCAAAATCGGCAGTGTATCAAATACTTGTTCTCCCCACTGTATATATATATATATATATTTATCAACTTCCTTAATATTAAGCACATTGTTTATCTTTACAACAGGAGTATAGTCTACCCTGCTGGCATGAAAATGAACCACGTGAAAAGCATTCTCTATTCGCTATTTAAGTGCATAAATGACATGTATTTGTTTCCACTGCCCCTGTTCTGAGAACGGTGCATGATAACGGTTCATTCTAATTCCAAACTAACTTCAGACATATATTATTACCATTAACACAACATTTCATGACCGCTACAGCCCTAGTTGTGATGGTGTGTGTGTGTACTATTTACCTGCGAGCCTCGAAGTCAGCCTTGCCAGAAGCCTTCTCTCCTGGGCCAGCTTCCTCTGACTCTCTCTCGTAAGGAAACACACCAGCCATTTATACACTGCCAACAGCACTGAGGTGGGAATATAGAGAAGAAGAAAAATTATTCGGTGTTCTTAATGTTTTGTATACTCAGTGTACAGTATGAAGTAATGGAGGAAGTGAATTTGCCCTTTCTGCTAAAAACAAATATTTCATCAGGGCTCCCGAGTGGCACAGCGGTCTAAGGCACTGCGTCTCAGTGCTAGAGGCGTCACTACAGACCCTGGTTCGATTCCAGGCTGTATCACAGCTGGCCGTGATTGGGAGTCCCATAGGGTGGTGCACAATTGGCCCAGCGTCGTCCAGGTTAGGGTTTGGCCGGGGTAAGCCGTCATTGTAAATAAGAATTTGTTCTTAACTGACTTGCCTAGTTAAATAAAGGTTAAATATATATATATACTGTATATATTTTTTACATCAGGTTATATTTACTATATGTACCTATTAAAAGGGGAAATTAGTTTGGCTTCGGAGATTTCATGAGGTTTTAAACTCGGCCCCTTTTCAGGAACCTGTCTTTCAAAGATAATTCGTAAAAATCCAAATACCTTCACAGATCTTCATTGTAAAGGGTTTAAACACCGTTTCCCATGCTTGTTCAATGAACCATAAACAATTAATGAACATGCACCTGTGGAACGGTCGTTAAGACACTAACAGCTTACAGACGGTAGGCAATTAAGGTCACAGTTATGGAAACTTAGGACACTAAAGAGGCCTTTCTACTGACTCTGAAAAACACCAAAAGACAGGGTCCCTGCACCAGACATCAGCGGCAACAACATCGCCTATGGTCACAAACCCACCGTCGCTGGACCAGACAGGACTGGCAAAAAGTGCTCTTCACTGACGAGTCGCGGTTTTGTCTCACCAGGGGTGATGGTCGGATTCGCGTTTATCGTCAAAGGAATGACCGTTACACTGAGGTCTATACTCTGGAGCGGGATCAATTTGGAGGTGGAGAGTCCATCATGGTCTGGGGCGGTGTGTAACAGCATCATCGGACTGAGCTTGTTGTCATTGCAGGCAATCTCAATGCTGTGCGTTACAGGGAAGACATTCTCCTCCCTCATGTGGTACTAATCCTGCAGGCTCATCCTGACATGACGCTCCAGCATGACAATGCCACCAGCCATACTGCTCATTCTGTGCGTGATTTCCTGCAAGACAGGAATGTCAGTGTTCTGCCATGCCCAGCGAAGAGCCCAGATCTCAATCCTATTGAGCACATCTGGGACCTGTTGGATCGGAGGGTGAGGGCTAGGGCCATTCCCCCCAAAAATGTCCGGGAACTTGCAGGTGCCTTGGTGGAAGAGTAGGGTAACATCTCACAGCAAGAACTGGCAAATCTGGTGTAGTCCATGAGGAGGAGATACACTGCAGTACTTAATGCAGCTGGTGGCCACACCAGATACTGACTGTTACTCTTGATTTAGACCCCCCCTTTGTTCAGGGACACATTATTCCATTTCTTTTAGGTCACATGTCTGTGGAACTTGTTCAGTTTATGTTTCAGTTGTTGAATCTTGTTATGTTCATACAAATATTAACACGTTAAGTTTGCTGAAAATAAACGCAGTTGACAGTAAGAGGACGTTTCTTTTTTTGAGTTTATAGACACAATATGTACCTATTATTTGGGAAATTAATTTAGCTTCAGAGATTTCATCAGGTTATATTTACAGTACAACTTTGGGAAGAGAATCAAGGAATGGTTCCAATGTGTACAGTATCATTAAGACTTTATTAATCCAGTTCATATTTTAGCAAGTCACAGGAAAACGATGAAAGGGATACTTCGGGATTTTGGCAATGAGGCTCATTAGCAAGCTAGCAGAAACTAATGCTAGTAAGCATTGGTTCATGAAACTACCTTTAACTTCCTTCATACTGGACACAGAGACATAAAAATGGTATCTACAAGTTCATCTGACTCTGGGGAAGTATATACATATTGCCAAAATCCTGAAGTATCCCTTTAAAACAACCCTGTGGAAACCATGCTCCAGTTTGTGAAGAACCCAAAGTCACACAACATCAAGAAAATGTTTAAACAACATTCTCTTAGAAGCCTCCAGTGATAAAGAATAAATTGTAAACTGGGTGGGTCGAGCCCTGAGTGCTGATTGTGTGAACCCCCTTGGTGCCTTATTGCTTAAATGCACTATCATTTTTGTGATGGTATTTGTAGTATACTTATAGCATGGAAGAGGTCTTGGACAACACAGTCCCAGTCTGTCAAAGTCATACATCATCAAGCTCAAACACTCTGTCTGATAACAGTAAGAGAGAAGCCTTCAGTCAACCTGTAAACATGTGGAAATCAGTGGTTCTGTGGTGGAAATCCCTGGCTGGGCCAAAGCCTCCTTGCGGGACTTCAAACAGACAGGGAGGCTTTCACACAAAAGGAAGCCATAGAACGAATGCAGACACACACACACACACAGAGTATCAAAGATTTCCAGGGTAAATGATTCCCTATCCAAAAGGCCCACATACGTTAGAGGTAGTGAGTGACTGACCTGAATCCTTCTGACTATAATAACACTGGGTTGTATATGGATAGCTTCATGAGGAGTGGGGGTTGAGCGAGTGCAGGTGTCTGTGTGTGTGTATGTTTGTCTGTCTGTGTGTGCGCATCTGTGTGTGTGTGCGCGTCTGTATGTGTGCGTCTGTGTGTGTGTGCGCATTTGTGTGTGTGCGCGCGTCTGTGTGCATCTGTTTTCACAGCTTCTAGGGCCAAGGCATGCAGAGGAGTGTATAACATGATGATGAGGACAAACATATGATCTGGATCGATTATCAGGAGGATATGGTTGTAGGGTTTAGACACACAAACACCACAAACACTAACCAGAGACCATATGAACTTTGAAGGGTCAGATAAGGAAATAATTATAGCTTTAGAGTAGATGTAGTTTTTTGGACAACGTTAGTTACTAGGAAACCTTATAAACCACTTTAATAAAAATAAAGAAAAAGGAAAGAAAAATAACAATAACAAAAACAAAATCAAAGCATTGCCATCAAAGCATTGAGAATGAGATACTCCTTTAGGGAGCATACCGGGATAGTCGGTAATACCGGCACTGAACACAAGGGGAGCTATTTTCAAACCCCACTGAGCCTCTGTAATCCGAAGGCTAGCAATTCTAACGAGTACATGTAAAATCCTATAGCGATTGCTAGCTAAATGCTAATGAGCGCATTGCGAAAATGTTATAGTCTCTGACAAACTATTTGCAGGACAGACATCCATAAAGTTATACAAGTAACTCAAAAATGCTACTTACAGTTTGCTGCACGCACAAAACAAATATTAGACAGCAAGGCCCTTGATCCAGGAAGTGATTCTCTGCGGTTACCAAGAGAAGTTTGATTTTGCAAGGGGAACCACTACTTCAAGGTCTCAGAGCAAGTGACGTCACCGATTGAACGGCTATTAGCGCGAACCACCGCTAACTAGCTAGCCATTTCACATCCGTTACACTGACCCCCCTTTCCCGCAGCAACCCCGGTTCGAATCCGGGTCACGGCACCAATGTAACAGTATAACTTTCGTCCGTCCCCACGCCCCGGGCGCGAACCAGGGACCCTCTGCACACATCAACAACAGTCACCCACGAAGCATCGTTACCCATCGCTCCACAAAAGCCGCGGCCCTTGCAGAGCAAGGGGAACCACTACTTCAAGGTCTCAGAGCAAGTGACGTCACCGATTGAAAGGCTATTAGCGCGCACCACCGCTAACTAGCTAGCCATTTCACATCTGTTACATACGATATACTGCCCAAGCCGAACACAAGCACACACACTTGAATTCTACTCCTCCACCTCCTACTCCCTCTTATGACACAGACACACGTGCTTGGCCTTTACTGTGACAACATAAACATTACAATGGTGACAGGCTGTGACCGATCCGGTACACAAAATGGGAGCCTTTATTTTTACCCTTCCTCTTTCCAATCCAGCCAATTAGATGCCAGAGCTGACCTGTGTTGCTAGGCGACCCGCAGGCTGAGTCACCCTCTGTGGTATGATGTCAATAAACCGACCAGATGTTTTGCAGATGGGGGAGAGAGGGCTTGGTATGTGTGTGTGTGTGTGTGTGTGTGTGTGTGTGTGTGTGTGTGTGTGTGTGTGTAGCATATGAGGAAAGTGAGGCTCTAGCCAAGGTTCACATCATCTGTTCCCTCTCTGAGACATGGGCTGTCTGGATGGCTTTACCTTGGAAGGGCATTCATTCACTCACACAGCTGCCTGCAGAACATAGCAGGGAAAACACAGCATGGAGCCGGTGTGTGTGTGTGTGTGTGGTGTGTGGTGTGTGGTGTGTGTGTGTGTGTGTGTGTGTGTGTGTGTGTGTGTGTGTGTGTGTGTGTGTGTGTGTGTGTGTGTGTGTGTGTGTGTGTGTGTGTGTGTGTGTGTGTGTGTGTGTGTGTGTTTTCGATTCAACACATTCTATTTGCATTTGTTTAGTTGCTTTTTAATTGACATAATTTTGTTCCAGCCCTCTACAATTGAACAGGGGTCTGGGGCCTAGCCAGTGTCTGGGGTCATTCAGAGGGTTGGCGTGGCTTTGCTTACCCTCTACCAGGTGTGGCAGCTGGAGTGTGGCTGTTACATCTGGCATCATGACAATCGCTTTCCACCAGAACCAGAACAGTGGACGGCTTATAGAACTGACTGCTCATAGGCACAGAGCTAAGGTTGTCACGTACAGGTTGGTGACACCTTAATGGGAGAGGACGGGCTCGTGTTAATGACTGGAGCGGAATCAGTGGAACCGTATCAAATACATGAAACGCATGGTTTCCAGGTGTTCAATGCCATTCCATATGCTCCGTTCCAGCTATTATTATGGTGTCGTGTGTGTGTGTGTGTGTGTGTGTGTGTGTGTGTGTGTGTGTGTGTGTGTGTGTGTGTGTGTGTGTGTGTGTGTGTGTGTGTGTGTGTGTGTGTGTGTGTGTGTGTGTGTGTGTGTGT
The DNA here is from genome assembly GCF_045679555.1 of Salvelinus alpinus. Classification (NCBI taxonomy): domain Eukaryota; kingdom Metazoa; phylum Chordata; class Actinopteri; order Salmoniformes; family Salmonidae; genus Salvelinus; species Salvelinus alpinus. The sequence continues at coordinate 23,698,994 of NC_092116.1, forward strand.
GTGTGTGTGTGCGCATGTGTGTGTGCATGTGTGTGTGCATGTGTGTACCTGTGGAGTCCATGCACTGCTCTGTGGATGTGGCAGTGAACCTAGTCTCCAGAGGAAGGTCAAAGTCTTCCAGGGAGTTGACAGACTCCAGTGGAGACTCAATCCTCACTACATGGACAATGATCAGATACAGTTGAAGTCGGAAGTTTACATACACTTAGGTTGGAGTCATTAAAACTAGTTTTTCAACCACTCCACAAATTTCTTGTTAACAAACTATCGTTTTGGCAAGTCGGTTAGGACATCTACTTTGTGCATGACACAAGTAATTTTTCCAACAATTGTTTACAGACAGATTATTTCACTTATGATTCACTGTATCACAATTCCAGTGGGTCAGAAGTTTACATACACTAAGTTGGAGGTGACGTCAATTGGAGGTGTACTTGTGGATGTATTTCAAGGCCTACCTTCAAACTCAGTGCCTCTTTGCTTTACATCATGGGAAAATCAAAAGAAATCAGCCAAGACCTCAGAAAAAAAATTGTAGTCCTCCACAAGTCTGGTTCATCCTTGGGAGCAATTTCCAAACGCCTGAAGGTACCACGTTCATCTGTACAAACAATAGTATGCAAGTATAAACAACATGGGACCACGCAGCTGTCATACCGCTCTGGAAGGAGACATTTTCGGTCTCCTAGAGATGAACGTACTTTGGTGCGAAAAGTGCAAATCAATCCCAGAACAACAGCAAAGGACCTTGTGAAGATGCTGGAGGAAACAGGTACAAAAGTATCTATATCCACAGTAAAACGAGTACTATATTGACATAACCTGAAAGGCTGCTCAGCAAGGAAGAAGCCACTGCTCAAAAACCGCCATAAAAAAAGCCAAACTACGGTTTGCAACTGCACATGGGGACAAAGATCGTACTTTTTGGAGAAATGTCCTTTGGGGGAGGCTTGCAAGCCGAAGAACACCATCCCAACCGTGAAGCATGGGGGTGGCAGCATCATGTTGTGGGGGTGCTTTGCTGCAGGAGGGACTGGTGTACTTCACAAAATATATGGCATTATGAGGAAGGAAAATTAAGAGGATATATTGAAGCAACATCTCAAGACATCAGTCAGGAAGTTAAAGCTTGGTCACAAATGGGTCTTCCAAATGGACAATCACCCCAAGCATACTTCCAAAGTTGTGGCAAAATGGCTTAAGTACAACAAAGTCAAGGTAATGGAGTGGCCATCACAAAGCCCTGACCTCAATCCTATAGAACATTTGTGGGCAGAACTGAAATAGTGTGTGCGAGCAAGGAGGTCTACAAACCTGACTCAGTTACACCAGCTCTGTCAGGAGGAACGGGCCAAAATTCACCCAACTTATTGTGGGAAACTTGTGGAAGGTTACCTGAAACGTTTGACCCAAGTTAAACAAATGAAAGGCAATGCTAACAAATACTAATTGAGTGTATGTAAACTTCTGACCCACTGGGAATGTGATGAAAGAAATAAAAGCTAAAATAAATCATTCTCTCCACTATTTTGACATTTCACATTCTTAAAATAAAGTGGTGATCCTAACTATATATACTGCGCACACACACCTACACTTCAAATGCATGCCCCTCGCGTCCTCTCCTCTTCCCCTTCTGAAAACCCATTGGACAAGAAAGCCAGAGGTCTTGCCCCTCTGACCTTCTCCTCCAATGGGTTTTGAGGAGGAGGGGAGGAGAGAGGACCCGATTGTGTCTCTCCCTCCCTCTCTCTCCAAAGTATTGGGATCACTGCCTAACCCTCTTTCCCTTCCTCCACTCCCGTTCCTTTCCTCCCTGTCGGTTGCTCTGTCCTTCATCATCATACCGATCTGGAACTCCAAAAGGCCATGAAGATGGATTTACAGTGGTGCATTGCAAAGTAATTGGGGGAAAAAATTGTCTCTGGGAAAATATTACATTGATTTGCATTGCTGGCTTTCCAAACCCTGCTATAACAACTAGTTTGTTATATATTATTTATCATGTATTCTGATCCCTGTTGGCTGACCCCTTAGAGACCACTAGTCCTTCTTGGCTCCACAGAAGATTTATGTAACCTTCAGTGAAATGATAAAGGATTTATAGCCCAAGGAATGTCTCCGGAAAAACTCCTGGCACTAATTTTGTCCACCAAGAGTAACCAACTGGGATTTCCTGGTCGTCTTTGGGACCAAACTGACGACGGGTGGCGGAGAAGTGAATAGCTACAGTCATGGCAAGCTTCAGGTTTACAACATCCATTCTGGAGATGGAGACTCAGCCCCTGGACAGGGCACCCAGGGAAACACTTGTTAGGGGGTCATACAGAGGAGGGAGGGAGAGGGTGGACGGGAGAGAGGGTGGACAGGAGGAAGGGGGAGGGAGGGAGGGTGGACGGGAGGGAGTGTGGATGGGAGGGAGGGAGAGTGGACGGGAGGGAGAGTGGACGGACAGGAGGGAGGGAGAGTGGATGGACAGGAGAGAGGGTGGGTGGGTGGAAGGACAGGAGGGAGGGAGTGGACGGGAGGGAGGGAGAGTGGACGGACAGGAGGGTGGGTGGAAGGACGGGAGGGAGGGAGGGAGAGTGGACGGGAGGGAGAGTGGACAGGAGGGAGGGAGAGAGGGTGGACGGACGGACGGGAGAGTGGACAGGAGGGAGGGAGAGAGGGTGGACGGACGGACGGGCGGGAGAGTGGACGGGAGGGAGGGAGGGTGGACGGACGGACGGACGGGAGAGTGGACGGGAGGGAGGGTGGACAGACGGGAGGGTGGATGGGAGGGAGGGAGAGAGGGTGGAAGGACGGGGGGAGGGTGGATGGACGGACGGGAGGACGGACGGGAGGACGGACGGACGGGAGAGTGGACGGGAGGGAGGATGGACGGACCAGTTTTCATATCTTTCAGAATTTATTTGTGGAGCCCTTGAATAAACCTTGAATAATGCAAGGGGGTAAAACTCTTCTCAAGAGTATCAGCATTCACTTGTTAAAAAAAAAAAAAAACTGATTGAAGAAGGAAATCCCACTTAATTACTATCAACTGATTAAGACAGTCCAGTTCTCCAAGTTTATGTACAAGTTTAACATCAATGTGAATCATTTTCTGTTGACTTTCACCAACATGAACAGTTTCAGGTTGTTTAGAGTAGTCCTGTTAAGACTGACTCCTTTACATGTCTCAAGGGTACAGAGGAATTTTCCAAACATTTCCTCCTACTCTCCTCACCCCCTTTTTCTAGGCTCCTTGTTACCCATTAAACTAGCAGTAAAAAAGTGCCAATTTTGACCAGGGTCGTATTCATTAGGCACCAAACAGAAGAACACGGACTGAAACAAGTAGGGGACACACTGAACTTGTCCAATAAAACAAAACACTCATTTTCATTTTCCGTTGCAAAACTTTTTACTGCATTTTGTTACGGTTTTCTGTAATGAATACAGGCCTTTCTGGGGATCCAATCCTAACCGCAGAGCGATTAAGGGCTCCCTCCTCCCCTAGTCATTAGGTGTTTTCTCAGAAGCCTCTTAAGGCCAAGTTCCCATCATTCAGGTCAACCCAGAGGGGCCCGCTCTTTTTCTTTTTACGTGTTTGAGCACATGCAGTGTCATCTCAGTGTGTGTGTCTGTCTGTGTGTGTGTTTGTGTGTGTGCGAGTGCATGTGTGCATGTCTATGTGTGTGTGGTTGTGTGTGCAAACACAGACAGACATTTTTCTTTTCACGGGTCAAACCCATCCATGTTTGTTTGGAACAAAAACAGAGGAAAGATTCTTCCTGTGAGATCAGGCGTGGAGGCCTGAAGACTTCAAACCAGAATGTTTGTTTATATGTTTTCATTTGACATCCCACCACGAATAAGTAGAGCCCAGCCAAGTCCTACAGAAGGTTGGTGTTGGAATTCTGGCTAAAACTTTACAATGACAAACTATTAGGTTCTGAGACACAATAGTAGATATTTGATCATAGTCGTGGACACGCAGTTAGTTGTAAAAAATGTGCTTCTACTTCCTCATCCTTTCCTTTTTCCAGAGAGGAAAAGTATGTGTGAAAGGAGTCTGTGTGTGTGTGTGTGAGTGTGTGTGCATGCAGGTGGGTTTCCTCACCTTAAAAAGGTATGACGGAGTATCCCTCAGGGTGTTTGCAGTGATCTTATTGAGCATATTTCCAGAGGGACTTGGCCATTGTGAAACACTGCAAACCTGATCGGTGAAACAAAGAATATCTTAGGTAGTTGCCAATAACCTTTGAGCCCATTTTAGGAATACTGTTTCCGTGACAGAGTGACCAGGTCAATCAAGGTGAAAACTATGATCCCTTATTAATGTCACTTGTTAAATACACTTCAAATCAGTGTAGATGAAGGGGAGGAGACAGGTTAAAGAAGGATTTTTAAGCATCGAGACAATTGAGACATGGATTGTGTATGTGTGCCATTCAGAGGGTGAATTGGCGAGACAAAAGATTTAAGAGCCTTTGAACGGGGTATGGTAGTAGGTGTCAAGAACTGTAACCTGCTGGGTTTTTCAAGCTCAACAGTTTCTGGTGTGTATCACCCAAAGGTCATTCAACCAACTTGACACAACTGTGGGAAGCATTGGAATCAACATGGGCCAGTATCCCTGTGGAACACGTTCGACATCTCGTAGAGTCCATGCCCCGACAACAAGAGGCTGTTCTGAGGGCAAAGGGCAATTCAATATTAGGAAGGTGTTCCTAATGTTTTGTACACTGTATAGCTTATTTCTAAGCATTTTTACTGTAGAAACTGTGCACACCCTGGGAGAGAATGTTATGCACACCCTGGGAGAGAAAGTTATGCACACCCTGGGAGAGAACATTCTCATGGTTGAAAGTTCTGTTCCAAATAACATTGTGGACGTTCTAAGTCATATAAAGTAGGATTATACTGCCCTCTGGTGGTCTTGAAGTGTCACCACCAAAGTTCACAATGAATATGACTCTTTAGTAATATAATAACATGAACGTTTCTCATTTTGACTGAATGCCAAAGAATAGGATGGTGTGATGAAAGGCATCCTTTTTTTTCTATAAAAACAAATGGTTTTGAACCTATTCATTGTCCAGTCCGTTCTGACACAGTTTTTCCCCCATATCTCCTACCATCACTCCTGGCATCACCAGCAGTCTTGGGGTCTCTGACCTGTCGAAGACATAAATCACAATCAATATAGGTTGGAAAGATTTGATATATAACATCACAAGCTAACACTGAAAGAGAGTGCCCCACATTATTTTCAATGTTTTTATTGTAATTTTCAAAGATGCAGATGTTCATTACAAATAATTCAACGTGTTCTTTCCATATAGAGCAAAACGAGACATACAATACATAAATACAAATAAATACGTAAATAATATAGTTGGTAAGAGAATGGTAGTTGCTAAGGGGGGGGGGGGGGGGGGGCTATGCCCTTCCTCCAAAACAGTACTAATAGTCACAGGATCAGTACCACACAAATGTACACTTGCAACATTTTGAAATAATTGTACCTTATGCAGGATTGGGTAGGTTACTCCCCAGATGCAATCCGTTACAGCCACTAGTCAGCTGTCCAAAACAGCAATCAGCAACGTAATATTTGGACTACCCAAACACTCAGCAATGCAACCCGACAAGTCCCAGCTACCTCTGGACTACCCTCCCCCCAAGAGGCCCCAGAAGAAGACAAAAAGGATCCATCGAACAAACCTGCCGTGTCATCACAGTGGTCCCTTTCGTGGTTCGAAAGCTCAGGTGGAACAGACGCAAACTGGCACCGTTTTCAAAGCCAAACCAAATGCCACCGAGAAAACAGAAACGTGTCACAATGCACCTTTTTCCCCCAAAACATCTCTTCCCGAATTCAAAAGTAATCGGAGAAGCAATCGTCTAGTTTTTAAGTGTATCTGCAATCTGATCACAATAGCCCTGCTGGTTACGCAACCAATCAAATCCACAATCCTTTTTTAATCAGAGTACAGACCATGACAGGCTCCCTTCCCAGAACTTAGCAGCCTCAAAATCAGGGGTGTTGATTATGAATTCATGGATAGGAGAGAGGTTTTATCACTATAGTATGGTTTATTCACAGTAAAGACTAGCTACTAGTGAATCCTCATTGACACTCAAGTTGTTTAACTCTACGAATCATGGCTGAGTTGCTGAAGAAAACAAAATGGTGCCAGGTTAGGTTTCCAATGTATTTACGTTTTTATATAAGTCAGTGTATTTATTTTTTATTACAAATACGAAATAACCAGTGTTTGTGTCCCACCCACCTGTGTACTAGGATCGTACTTGGCTGTGGTCCTCATAGCTCTGGTATTGGAGGGGAACAACAACAGGTGCAGCTTACAGGACTTCGGACACCAGAAGTTGTATTGTATTGAACTGGCGTGTCATTGTATTTCAACAGTTTTGTGTCACTGGATATATGTTTATTGAAGTAGAGAAATAAATAGCCTGTAGTCGTATTGTCTCCATACCTGTTTATCTATGGGCGATGTGCAATCTGTTTCTCTACTGTCTACCTTTTAGGGTTTTTTTCTCTGTTGTTTTTATGGAGAACATTTGGGTCAATGCCTAGTTGGTAGAGCATGCTTGCAACGCCAGGCTTGTGGGTTCAAATCCCCAACGGGGGACCAGTTTGGAAAAATTATGACAAATGTATGCACTCCCTACTGTAGGTCACTCTGGATAAGTGTGTCTGCTTAAATGTAACATTGTGTGGTAGTGTGGTAACAACTGGAAGTTGCCTTTTAGGTGCAGCATTCTAGCAGTTAGCAGCATCCAGGGCAAAGTGCATACATGCATAACACACTGAACAGCAATAACCTGCCACTATGAAATCACTGTTTAGACGTGTTTACATGGCTTCCAAATACATTTCAAAGGGAGAAGGTAGATATGAATGAATGTGTATGCTGATTGTTTGTCTACTGTCATGTCCTCTGTATCCTGTACAAACTGGCTATGTCTCTGGGATCCGGAGTTGGCCACTGTCCCACCAAACATCTGAACCAGAACAAAGCCATGCTTACACTGTAATAATCTCTCATATCATGTCTCTTGAGAAGATAAAGACATGCATTACTCCATATGATGCTTCTTCAAAAGCGGTACCGGAGTGCCAAGTCTAGGTCCAAGAGGCTTCTAAACAGCTTCTACCCCCAAGCCATTAGATTCCTGAACATCTAATCAAATGGCTTCCCAGACTATTTGCATTCCCCCCCACCCTTTTTTACACCGCTGCTACTCTCTGTTATTATATATGCATAGTCAATTTAATAACTCTACCTATATGTACATATCACCTCAATTACCTCGACTAACCAGTGCCCCCGCACATTGACTCTGTACCGGTACCCCCTGTATATAGCCTCACTATTGTTATTTTACTGGTGCTCTTTATTCCTTGTTCTTTTTTCTTCTTCTTATGATTTTTTTTAACTGCATTGTTGGTTAGGGGCTTGTAAGTAAGCATTTCACTGTAAGGTCTACACCTGTTGTATTCGGCACATGTGACTAATACAATTTGATTTGATGATGTCTAACCAAGTCTTTGAGACACTACCGTAACACTACTGTTTTGATTGGTCCCTGCAGATTAGATAAAGAAAACAAAATCCATGCATCCTTTCTCCTCCCATCTATCCAAACTCACCCATTTGTTGGGGAGGAACTTTTCCCCCAGTGACCAGCTGTACATGCCCAGGCAATTTCTCTATCCCCATCTCTCTCTTTCGCTCCTCTTAGCCCATCGATCCATCTAAACTCACCCATTTGTTAAGGATTCAAATAGTTGGCACCCAGGGGCCAGTCACACATGCCCAGTCATTCAGCACCACTGTCCTCCACGGCTTCCCCATGATGTCATCGCGTGTCAGGAAGTGGTACCGTAACATCTGTTTACAGATTCTGAACGTGACCTCACACATCTACTCCGTGGACAGGTCTTCGCCGGGCTGCCAAGCAAAGATACGCTCGTTCTTTAACGTCCGGAGCACGTGTTGTTCTGGAATTGTGGGCAAAAATATTGTCACGTGATTTGTGGTAGATACCTGTGACTGAAGAGGAAGCGAGATATTTTTCTGGTTCATATACAGTCAATGAACTAACTAGACCAGACCCGGCTGCTATTGCATTGGTGCGTATGGGAAAGCCACTCCTTAAGTAGACCGGAACTGTGACCAACCTTTTTTTAATGGTAAACAGCCTTTATGTGATATCTTCATTTATCCACCATGGTAGATACTCCTCTAAGAATAAGTCTAACAGTCAGTCAGTCACCATTGTCAGTGTTTCTTTACATAACCTATTTACACATAAAAGGCTATGATATAGGTTAGCCTTCCTTTACTGCATAGCGTACTTTCAATGCTAGCAGTCCTCTCCCTCAAGGAACATGACCATGTCTTTCCAGTTGAAGGACACTTTCCTCCTGTGTATGTCCAGAGGAACTGCTCCATCCTCTGCTCATACTTTCCTCTGTGTAGTTGGGGACACTCATTCGGTCTAAGGCACTTTATGCTTCCCTAGAAGAAAGAGTGGAAATAACAGGGGATGAGTGGAGAGTTGTATTGATGCAAGCAATCCCTGTGTCATCCAATCTCTTGATGTAGTCTACTAGAAAAGATTTTAGATAACATTCTTGAGAATGTGCAGAGAAGTCGCAGCCAGGGTTTGTGCAGTTCAAACGTATTTTTCAGAAAATCATCTATAGAGCAAGTGTCACATTTCAATATCTGAGAAAACCATGCATAACATCACGTAGACATTCTAAAACGATCAATTTGCTCTATCAACAAATAACTGTCACCATCTTAACATTGACTGTCACAAACCTAGACTAGATAAACGTGTCATTTTGTTGACACTGACAGGCAAATAAACAAACACTTTCAAAACACAGCACACTTCAAAAGCGCTCACAGCTGAATATAATTACACTACGTATAATGTATTATTTTCTGTTATGACGCATATTTACAGATTATATAAATTCAGAACGACAAATTCCTTCCCAAATTGATAAAAAGCAAAATGGTCGAAAAGACAAAAAAAATCTGATTTTCTTACCTGTACACTGCCCTGCTCTGCTCTGCTTGGATGTCACGTCAAGGCGCTAGGTCAAAAATGACGCATATGCAGTGCGACCGAATTTGTGTTGTCAATTGGCAGGGTTGTTATTATAAAATCGCATTGCTAAACTGCTACTGCTTTTTAACCCATTTTAAAACGTCCCAAATGTAATTAAAGTTATGCCCCTTATTATGCATAGTGCCGTATAACAGCAAATCATCTGTACTAAAAGTGATGTTATTTTCTTGAAACCGGAAGTCCGGAAAGGGATCAAAGTAACTGGGGGTGACTGACGATTGCTTCAACTACACCTGTCTGCTTCATTGAATGAGGTTTACTAGAACATTTGTGTCAGTTTTGATCCCAAATATAATTGAAAACACTGCGCAAACGCTTAACTGTATATAAGTCATACATTTGCACAAAACTGCAGTTTAACGGTGAGTACGGGTTAGCGTTATCTCTAACACATACGTTAGGCCGACCGGCTGTATTTTGTTTTTTTTAATGTTGGCTAGTTAGCTTGCGTTAGCAGCGACATAACTAGCTAGTCTTGCTAACAGCACCGTTTTACACCTAATTTGTTATGTAGCTAACTTGCTATATCACGAATGCAGTTGCTTCCACATTGTGTATGTAACACACTAAGGTGTAACACAAATATTTTGATAGTTAACCTAAAATTAGCTTAAGTAGGTCATGTCGAAACAACCTAAACATGTTTCCATCTTCTCATTAGCTAGCTAACGTTAGCTAGTTAGCTTAGCAGCTAATGGCTAACAAACTAGCTGCATACGCTAGCTGTAGCCACCTTGCCAGCTGATGTTTTACTACCTAATGAGCAGTCCTGTAATGCAAATTTGTAAAATATGTATTCTTTTTGCGTCTTCAATAGGAGTGTAAACCATCACTGCCCAGCTAGCGCAATAATTACACATTCTGTTTCCAGTTCACAGCAATAATGATTAGTTAAAGTAACGTCACCTAACTGCACGTATGGCTTTTTCACGGCCAAGGATGTAAATGAGTCAATACAAATTGTTGGAACTTATATTGAGCTGTTGATAACTACCTAATGTGACATGGACAGCTTATCTAGCTAACACACACATTTGGCCAAATAATTGCAGAAATAAAAATCTGGTTGCAGAATAAGCGTGCACACATGCAAGACACTTCATTTTATATAGATTTGCTTATTAGTACCAGAATACCTTTACCTACTGCAAAAAAAAAAAACACTAACCAGTCATGTGCCATTCTTCCGTTGTCTCTATCTCCCCTCACTCATTCCACAGGCGACGAGCTGGCGCAGGTCGTGGGTTGCCCGTGGACCATGAGGGACAGTGGTAGCAGCCTAGCACAGAACCGCTGGCAGGGAGAGCTGGGCCTAGCTGTGGGCCAGGAAGACAGTGGAGGTGGTGGTGTAGGGATCTCTGGGGGTCACCTGGGGATGGACCCCACCTCCACCCACCAGATGCCCAGCCCCATGCACCTGAAACTGGACCAGAAAGAAAGGGAGGCCTGGGATGCTGAGTACATGGAGGAGTTGGAGCGGGAGGAGATGGAGGAAGATGGGGATGAGGAAGAAGATGAGGAAGAAGTGGATTTTGAAGAAGGTGAAGGCTGGGATGAGGAGGAGCAGGAAGATGAAGAGGAGGAAGATGGAGAGGAGGCTGAGGTTGAATGGGAGGTCCCACACATGGTTCCCACCACATCACTACAAGAGCAGAATCATCATCACCAGCTGCAAGCACCACTGGAGGATGATGATGACGACGACAATGACAACAACCAGGCCGAAAATAAAGCCAGGGACTTTCCCAGCAACCCTATCCAGTCCAGGCTCAATGTGCTCCGGCAGCGCAGGCTAAGGCGCTGGCGGAAGCTCCGCTCCCATTCCGGCCTTCGGTCCCGCCTTACTCAGCATTGGAAGACCTGGCGTCAGCGGGCCCTGTGGGTCGGCACCCTGGGGCACAGGAGGGCGAGGAAGTGGCCCCAGTACAGTCAGTACGCCAACCGGCACAGGAGGGGAGCAGACCCGGGCCTCAGCCCTCTGTCAGAGGACGAGAGGCTCAGTGGGTCTGAACGAGGTGAGCTCCCTAGATGGGGAAGTTGTTTTTGAGAAACTGAAGGGTTGACAGTTTCTTTGATAAACAACACACTTAGATGTAGCAATACATAAAACATTCCATTTATTTTATACACATTAACAGGTACTATTAACTTAGGAGAGGAAAACAAGTGTATTGCTTAAAGCGTCTGACAATGAGTGTCTTGATTTTTACAAATCTTAAACGGTTTAATCTCCACGATAATTGCCGTAATGTTTTAATTATTCCTAAACTCATACTAACCTGGATGTAAGATGACAATCATCATAATGTTAGCTATTCTCTCTGCGTTGTTGGGAAGGGCCTGTAACTAAGCAATTCACTGTTCATCTACACCTGTTTTGACTAAAGTTTTTTGACTAAAGTTGTCATCCCTGCAGACGACCGGTTGAATGGTTACTCAGGGGACTACCCGTCCATCCAGATGGGAGTTCTGGGGGAACCAGAGGCTTCCTACTCCATCGTCCGAGAGAAACCTGTGGAGGTCGCCCTCACTGAAGAACACATGAGCTGCGTGCATGGTAAACTAAAATATATAATTGTTCTTCCGGAAAATGACCTTTTCTAGTTAAATTGGTTATGTAATGAAATTACTAAGACACTCTTACAAACATGTTATGCAGACATTTCTGGGAAATACATTGTACATCAATTCATGTCATATTTTGTTGGAGAAATTAAGCTTGTTGGATGACATGGCCTGCGGTCCAAACACTTAAAAGACACACCCTATCCACTCAGCCCTCAAATTAAGTGGATACTTTTGATGACGTCTGACGTGTATACAGTTGCAGGGCGAGGAAGGAAGGAATGATTTTAAATGGACCACCCTTGGCCGGAAATTCGCCATTCGTTCATCCCGCGATGATTGTGTTTTCAGCCACCGGTAGATTGTGGGTGCTTTATATGCGCTACAGTCAATTATGAGTGCATGTCTACTTATATTAAATGTATAATTATTCATATACGCCTACTGTATGATAGCTAGCAAATTAATTAGCTAACTAATGTTAGCCTGCCTAGCTGGAACTTATGAAGGACATTTTTTTTATTTCTAAAATTTCCAAATGATAACCAAACAAAAACATTTACGTTTACAAGACATGTTTGTGCCGTCATGTGCATTAGTAGCACAATTTCTAACTTATTTGTTTTTACTTACACTTTTATGTTGACTTCTCCATTGATGTTGTTTTTAAGTTTTCGCTGACTTTTCTTAGCGGATGTACAATCGTCGCGAATTGAATTATGGGGAGTTTCAGGCCCGGAATGAACATAATTGTACACTCGCAAAGCCGACTAAAAATGAGGGCTGAGGGGCTTACGTTGCAAACTTCCCTTGCTTGGCTAATCATTTGGACCGCCCTCCAAGATGGCGACGGGGATTCCCGCAAGGGCACAAGGCGGGGATAAGTGGACGAGGGTGTGTCTTTTAAGTGTTTGTACCGCAGCCATGGTTTTACATATCGAACCGATGATGAAAATGTAAAACGAAGTTCCAAGCTTTATTAGTCGTATGTACAGTATACACCATCCAATGACAAGCTTACTTGAAGGTACCTTCTCCACAATGCAACAACAGTAAGAAATAATAAAAGATAAGAATATGAACATAAAGTAAACGGTTCAGTAGAATAGAATAAACATGTTAGCTGAAGGATAATACAGTAAGGCTCAATTTATAGTCCAATATTTACACATGCTTTGGGGAAGGGGGAAATGGGAGGCGAGTGTATTAAGGTAGGGAGAGTCAGTGCAGGTGGTCAGTTCACTTCAAGGAAGTGTTGCATCAACTCCGGTGATAGTAGAATCCTCTACTGTCTGTGATTTAAAAAAAAATCCCATCCCATAGTAGAATCTACTGTCTGTGATTCCGTAGTAGAATCCTCTGTGTGATTCACTATTACTCTCCCAACATTCTGTTTTCCCATTCTCTCAGGGATCCTGGACGAGTCTCTCCAGAAGTATGGCAGTCTGATCCCCATCCACGCTGACGACGTGGTGGAGAAACTACAGGACATCTTCAATGACAACTTCTCACAGCCTCACAGGTCCGTCTGACCCATACACATGCAAACACACACAGACATGCAAAGCAATACACGCACACCTGCGCATGGACACGTTCACACACGGTACACCCGTACAAACCCCAATGAAACATAATTTCCTGTACTGTGCAGGGACACATACACAGAGAGCGACACCAACCCAAAAAAGAAACGCAATGTAGCCTAATATTTATACTAACTGATGTCTACTTGGGATCGGTAAGGAGCCTTTTAAATATTGGCCTTAAAAAGCCTGGTTCTCTTGGCCGAGGCCAGGTGGAATGTAAATAAATCTGTCCTTACAGAGAGTAGTCACGCATTCCTTCTACGCAGCACTCTTTATTTCAGACATAGAATCTGAATGATTCTAATTCTATGATTTCAGACTCCCAAATATGGTATTTTTTACCTCTTCTTATTTGTTAAGCTATTTGAACCAAAGGGAAAGGAAACCACCAACATGTTACCAGCATCACCCAAGTTCTCAGTATGTTGATGCAAGTTAGTCTTTGTGTTATGACAAGGCACAAATCTTATGAACTGAAGATGGTGACCATCTGTAATGCAACAGGCATTATAATGCTTTGTAGAGTGTTTAGTACAGGGTCCCACCCACTTGGTCATTGAGCCAGTTCTGTCTGTTCATCATCACCAGAGTTTAGGCACCAAACAGAAAAAAATGGAATGAAACTGCGGGAATAGTTGTAGAATTTTTTTTTGCTACAGTGTGCACTATTGAATATGACCCAGCTGTTACCAAGTGTAAACTTTTAATAAATATATATATACACATACACACAGTAGAAGTCGGAAGTTTACATACACTTAGGTTGGAGTCATTAAAACTTGTTTTTCAACCACTCCACAAATTTCTTGTCCTAACCGACTTGACAAAACTATAGTTTGTTAACATCTACTTTGTGCATGACACAAGTAATTTTTCCAACAATTGTTTACAGACAGATTATTTCACTTATGATTCACTGTATCACAATTCCAGTGGGTCAGAAGTTTACATACACTAAGTTGACTGCCTTTGAACAGCTTGGAAAATTCCAGAAAATTATGTCATGGCTTTAGAAGCTTCAGACAGGCTAATTGACATAATTTGAGTCAATTGGAGGTGTACCTGTGGATGTATTTCAAGGCCTACCTTCAAACTCGGTTCTCAGTGCTTGACATCATGGGAAAATCAAAAGAAATCAGCCAAGACCTCAGAAAAAGAATTGTGGTCCTCCACAAGTCTGGTTCACCCTTGGGAGCAATTTCCAAATGTCTGAAGGTACCACGTTCATCTGTACAAACAATAATACGCAAGTATAAACACAATGGGACCACGCAGCCGTCATACCGCTAAGGAAGGAGACGCGTTCTATCTCCTAGAGATGAACGTACTTTGGTGCGAATGGTGCAAATCAATCCCAGAACAACAGCAAAGGACCTTGTGAAGATGCTTGAGGAAACAGATACAAAAGTATCTATATCCACAGTAAAACGAGTCCTATATCGACATAACCTGAAAGGCCGCTCAGCAAGGAAGAAGCCACTGCTCCAAAACCGCCATGAAAAAGCCAGACTACGGTTTAAAAATGCACATGGGCACAAAGATTGTACTTTTTGGAGAAATGTCCTCTGGTCTGATTAAATAAAAATAAACCTGTTTGGCCATAATGACCATCGTTATGTTTGGAGGAAAAAGGGGGAGGCTTGCAAGCCGAAGAAAACCATCCCAAAAGTGACGCACGGGGGTGGCAGCATCATGTTGTGGGGGTGCTTTGCTGCAGGAGGGACTGGGGCACTTCACAAAATAGATAATTTTCCTGCCTCATGATGTTATGTGGTTATATTGAAGCAACATCTTAAGACATCAATCAGGAAGGTAAAGCTTGGTCGAAAATGAGTCTTCCAAATGTACAATGACCCCCCAAGCATACTTCCAAAGTTGTGGCAAAATGGCTTAAGGACAACAAAGTCAAGGTAATGGAGTGGCCATCACGAAGCCCTGACCTTAGAAATTTGTGGGCAGAACTGAAAATACTTGGAGGCCTACAAACCTGACTCAGTTACACCAGCTCTGTCAGGAGGAATGGTCCAAAATTCATCCAACCTATTGTGGGAAGCTTGTGGAAGGCTACCCAAAATGTTTGACCCGTATTAAACAATTTAAAGGCAATGCTACTAAATACTAATTGAGTGTATGTAAACTTCTAACCCACTGGGAATGTGATGAAAAAAATAAAAGCTGAAATAAATCATTCTCTCTACTATTTCTCTACTATCTGAGATGACACATTCTTAAAGTAAAGTGTTGATCTTAACTGACCTAAGACAGGGAATTTTTACTTGGATTAAATGTCAGGAATTGTGAAAAACAGAGTTTAAATTTATTTGGCTAAGGTGTATGTAAACTTCCGACTTCAACTGTGTGTGTGTATATATATATATATATATATATATACACTGCTCAAAAAAATAAAGGGAACACTTAAACAACACAATGTAACTCCAAGTCAATCACACTTCTGTGAAATCAAACTGTCCACTTAGGAAGCAACACTGATTGACAATAAATTTCACATGCTGTTGTGCAAATGGAATAGACAAAAGGTGGAAATTATAGGCAATTAGCAAGACACCCCCAATAAAGGAGTGGTTCTGCAGGTGGTGACCACAGACCACTTCTCAGTTCCTATGCTTCCTGGCTGATGTTTTGGTCACTTTTGAATGCTGGCGGTGCTCTCACTCTAGTGGTAGCATGAGACGGAGTCTACAACCCACACAAGTGGCTCAGGTAGTGCAGCTCATCCATGATGGCACATCAATGCGAGCTGTGGCAAGAAGGTTTGCTGTGTCTGTCAGCGTAGTGTCCAGAGCATGGAGGCGCTACCAGGAGACAGGCCAGTACACCAGGAGACGTGGAGGAGGGCAACAACCCAGCAGCAGGACCGCCAGCAGCAGGTGAAGCACTGCCAGAGCCCTGCAAATGACCTCCACCAGGCCACAAATGTGCATGTGTCTGCTCAAACGGTCAGAAACAGACTCCATGAGGGTGGTATGAGGGCCTGACGTCCACAGGCGGGGGTTGTGCTTACAGCCCAACACCGTGCAGGATGTTTGGCATATGCCAGAGAACACCAAGATTGGCAAATTCGCCACTGGCGCCCTGTGCTCTTCACAGATGAAAGCAGGTTCACATTGAGCACGTGACAGACGTGACAGAGTCTGGAGACGCCGTGGAGAACGTTCTGCTGCCTGCAACATCCTCCAGCATGACCGGTTTGGCGGTGGGTCAGTCATGGTGTGGGGTGGCATTTCTTTGGGGGGCCGCACAGCCCTCCATGTGCTCGCCAGAGGTAGCCTGACTGCCATTAGGTACCGAGATGAGATCCTCAGACCCCTTGTGAGACCATATGCTGGTGCGGTTGGCCCTGGGTTCCTCCTAATGCAAGACAATGCTAGACCTCATGTGGCTGGAGTGTGTCAGCAGTTCCTGCAAGAGGAAGGCATTGATGCTATGGACTGGCCCGCCCGTTCCCCAGACCTGAATCCAATTGAGCACATCTGGGACATCATGTCTCGCTCCATCCACCAACGCCACGTTGCACCACAGACTGTCCAGGAGTTGGCAGATGCTTTAGTACAGGTCTGGGAGGAGATCCCTCAGGAGACCATCCGCCACCTCATCAGGAGCATGCCCAGGCGTTGTAGGGAGGTCATACAGGCACGTGGAGGCCACACACACTACTGAGCCTCATTTTGACTTGTTTTAAGGACATTATATCAAAGTTGGATCAGCCTGTAGTGTGGTTTTCCACTTTAATTTTGAGTGTGACTCCAAATCCAGACCTCCATGGGTTGATAAATTTGATTTACATTGATCATTTTTGTGTGATTTTGTTGTCAGCACATTCAACTATGTAAAGAAAAAAAGTATTTAATAAGAATATTTCATTCATTCAGATCTAGGATGTGTTATTTTAGTGTTCCCTTTATTTTTTTGAGCAGTGTATATGTATTTTTTTTATGGGTTAAGTTATCCTTCACTGATACAGTTCCGTGTCATATTTCCAAAAAATACAAGGTGGCGGCCAGTATAATACAGAAAAGGTTTTGAACGTTTTATATTCCTCGTCTGATGTTTCCATGTCCAACAGGAAAGCGGTGGTGCAACACCTAATCCAGTCCTACCAGAGGTCGTCCGGCACGGCCATGGTGCGAGGGTTCCGCGTCAACTACAAGCGTCATGTCCTCACCATGGATGATCTCAGCACGCTGTACGGACAGAACTGGCTCAATGACCAGGTGGGTGGGACCCTGTACTAAACACTCTATAAAGCATTATAAGGCCTGTTGCATGCTTATAACAAGTAATTAAACAACTGTATGCCCTAAGGTGGGACCCCCGACCAAATACAACAGACTGGATTCTAACTTAATATCTGCACCTGAATTTTTTGCATACATTTTGCATACTTTGCAATGACATCTTTGCATGACTTATGCAAAATTTGTACTTGTTTGCATGTCAAGTTAGGATTGTGCCTTGTTTGCAAAGAGCTGTTATTTTTCAAGGTCCAGTGCAACCATTTTTATCTCAATATCAAATCATTTCTTGGTAACAATTTAAGTACCTCAAATTGTATTTATCAAATGCTCCGAATACAACAGCTGTAGACCTTACAGTGAAATGCTTACTTACAAGCCCTTAACCAACCATGCAGGTTTAAGAAAAATAAGTTAAGTAAAAATGAATTGAGTAAAAAATAAAAGTAACAAATAATTAAAGAGCAGCAGTAAAATAACAAAAGCGAGGCTAAATACGGGGTACCGGTACAGAGTCAATGTGTGGGGGCAAAGGTTAGCTGAGGTAATTGAGGTAATGTGCATGTAGGTAGAGTTAAAGTGACTATGCATAGATTAATAGAGTGTAGCAGCAAATGCAGGGGGGGGGGGGGGGGGGGCAGGCAATGCAAATAGTCTGGGTAGCCATTTGATTAGCTGTTCAGGAGTCTTATCTCTTTGGGGTAGAAGCTGTTTAGAAGCCTTTTGGACCAAGACTTGGGGCTCTGGTACCACTTGCCTTGCGGGAGCAGAGAGAACAGTCTATGAATCAAATTTTATTTGTCACATACACATGGTTAGCAGATGTTAATGCGAGTGTAGCGAAATGCTTGTGCTTCTATTTCCGACCATGCAGTAATATCTAACAAGTAATCTAACAATTTCACAACATCTACCTTATACACACACAAGTGTAAAGGAATGAATAAGAATATGTACATAAAATATATATGGATGAGCGATGGCCTACTGCTTCTTGCCTATGCTGTTCGATGGTATAGAGTACAGTATATACATGTATATACACACACATACATTTTCCGCCAAGATAGAACTGCCAAAGGGGGCGGTGATAGCCTGCAGAGTTCTGTCAATTTGAGCTTCTACTTCTAAAAATTCACCTTTCCAGAAAAAAGTCTCTCACTGTTGCCACTTGCTATAGACCACCCTCTGCCCCCAGCTGTGCCCTCGACACCATATGTGAATTGATTGCCCCCCCATCTATCTTCTGAACTCGTGCTGCTAGGTGACCTAAACTGGGACATGCTTAACACCCCGGCCATCCTACAATCTAAGCTTGATGCCCTCAATCTCACACAAATTATCAATTAACCTACCAGGTACAACCCCAAATCTGTAAACACGGGCACCCTCATAGATATCATCCTAACTAACACGCCCTCCAAATACACCTCTGCTGTTTTCAACCAAGATCTCAGCGATCACAGCCTCATTGCCTGCATCCGTAATGGGTCTGCGGTCAATCGACCACCCCTCATCACTGTCAAACGCTCCCTAAAACACTTCAGCGAGCAGGCCTTTCTAATCGACCTGGCCGGGGTATCCTGGAATGACATTGACCTCATCCCGTCAGTAGAGGATGCCTGGTTATTCTTTAAAAGTGCTTTCCTCACCATCTTAAATAAGCATGCCCCATTCAAAAAATGTTGAACTAGGAATAGATATAGCTCTTGGTTCACTCCAGACCTGTCTTCCCTTGACCAGCACAAAAACATCCTGTGGCGTTCTGCATTAACATCGAATAGCCCCCGTGATATGCAACTTTTCAGGGAAGTTAGGAACCAATATATATAGCTAGCTTTTTCAAACAGAAATTTGCATCCTGTAGTACAAACTCAAAAAAGTTTTGAGACACTGTAAAGTCCATGGAGAATAAGAGCACTTCCTCCCAGCTGGCCACTGCACTGAGGCTAGGAAACACTGTCACTACCGATAAATCAATAAAAAAAATCAATAAGCATTTTTCTACGGCTGGCCATGCCTTCCACCTAGCTACCCCTACCCCGGTCAACAGCCCTAACCTCCCCACAGCAACTCGCCCAAACCTCCCCCACTTCTTCTCCTTCACCCAAATCCAGATATCTGATGTTCTGAAAGAGCTGCAAAATCTGGACCCCTACAAATCAGCCAGGCTAGACAATCTGGACCCTCTCTTTCTAAAATTATCTGACGAAATTATTGCAACCCCTATTACTAGCCTGTTCAACCTCTCTTTCGTATCGTCTGAGATTCCCATAGATTGGAAAGCTGCCGCGGTCATCCCCCTCTTCAAAGGGGGAGACACTCTAGACCCAAACTGCTACAGACCTATATCTATTCTACCCTGCCTTTCTAAGGTCTTTGAAAGCCAAATTAACAGATTACCGACCATTTTGAATCTCACCGTACCTTATCCGCTATGCAATCTGGTTTCCGAGCTGGTCATGGGTGCACCTCAGCCACGCTCAAGGTTTTAAACGATATCATAACCGCCATCGATAAGAGACATTACTGTGCAGCCGTATTCATCGACTTGGCTAAGGCTTTCGACTCTGTCAATCACAACATTCTTATTGGCAGACTCAACAGCCTTGGTTTCTCTAATGATTGCCTCGCTTGGTTCACCAACTACTTCTCCGATAGAGTTCAGTATGTCAAATCGGAGGGCCTGTTGTCCGGACCTCTGGCAGTCTCTATGGGGGTGCCACCGGGTTCAATTCTCGGGCCGACTCTCTTCTCTGTATACATCAATGATGTCGCTCTTGCTGCTGGTGATTCTCTGATCCACCTCTATGCAGGCAACACCATTCTGTATACCTCTGGCCCTTCGTTGGACACTGTGTTGACTAACCCCCAGATGAGCTTCAATGCAAGTAAAACTAAATGCATGCTCTTCAACCGATCGCTGCCCGCACCTGCCTGCCCGTCCAGCATCACTACTCTGGACGGTTCTGACTTAGGTATTTGTAGTTGTCCACATATTCTATGTGTCTGGTTAGACTGTAAACTCTCCATCCAGACTCACATTAAACATATCCAATCCCAAATTAAATCTAGAATTGGCTTTCTATTTCGCAACAAAGCCTCCTTCACTCATGCTGTCAAACATACCCTCGTAAAAAGGACTATCCTACCGATCCCTAACTTCGGCCATGTCATTTACAAAATAGCCTCCAACATTCTACTCTGCATACTGCATGTAGTCTATCACAGTGCCATCCGTTTTGTCACCAAAGCCCCATATACTACCCACCACTGTGACCTGTATGCTCTCGTTGGCTGGCCCTCGCTACATATTCATCGCCAAACCCACTGGCTCCAGGTTATCTGTAAGTCTTTGCTAGGTAAAGCCCCGCCTTATCTCAGCTCACTGGTCACCCACCCATAGCACGCGCTCCAGCAGGTATATTTCACTGGTCATCCCCAAATCCAACACCTCATTTGGCTGCCTTTCCTTACAGTTCTCTGCTGCCAATGACTGGAACGAATTGCAAAAATCACTGAAGCTGGAGACTTATATCTCCCTCACTAGCTTTAAGCATCAGCTGTCAGAGCTGCTTACTGATCACTGTACCTGTACACAGCCAGTCTGTAAATAGCCCACCCATCTATTTCATCCCCATATTGTTATTTATCTTTTTGCTCTTTTGCACCCCAGTATCTCTACTTGCACATCATCATCTGCAGATCTATCACTCCAGTGTTAATGCTAAATTGTAATTATTTTGCCTCTATGGCCTATTTATTGCTTTACCTCTCTTATCCTACCTCATTTGCACATGCTGTATATAGATTTTTCTACTGTATTATTGATTGTATGTTTGTTTATTCCATCTGTAACTCTGTGTTGTATGTGTCGAACTGCTTTGCTTTATCTTGGCCAGGTCGCAGTTGCAAACTAGCCTACCTGGTTAAATAAAGAAAAAAAAATTAGATGAGTAATGTAGGGTATGTAAAGATTATATAACGTGGCATTGTTTAAAAGTGGCTAGTGATACATTTATTACATCCAATTTTTAATTATTAAAGTGGCTAGAGATGAGTCAGTATGTTGGCAGCAGCAGCCACTCAATGTTAGTGATGGCTGTTTATCAGTCTGATGGCCTTGAGATAGAAGCTGTTTTTCAGTCTCTCGGTCCCAGCTTTGATGCACCTGTACTAGAGGTCGACCGATTATGATTTTTAACGCCGATACCGATTATTGGAGGACCAAAAAAGCCGATACCGATTAATCGGTCGATTTAAAAAAATATATATATATTTTTTTTTTTAAATATATAGAAATGTACTTGTAATAATGACAATTACAACAATACTGAATGAACACTTATTTTAACTTAATATAATACATCAATAAAATCAATTTAGCCTCAAATAAAATGAAACATGTTCAATATGGTTTAAATAATGCAAAAACACAGTGTTGGAGAAAGTAAAAGTGCAATATGTGCCATGTAAGAAAGCTAACGTTTAAGTTCCTTGCCCAGAACATGAGAACATATGAAAGCTGGTGGTTCCTTTTAACGTAAATCTTCAATATTCCCAGGTAAGAAGTTTTAGGTTGTAGTTATTTATAGGATTTGTATTTCATATACCTTTGACTATTGGATGTTCTTATAGGCACTTTAGTATTGCCAGTGTAACAATATAGCTTCCGTCCCTCTCCTCGCTCCTAGCTGGGCTCGAACCAGGAACACATCGACAACAGCCACCCTCGAAGCAGCGTTACACATGCAGAGCAAGGGGAACAACTACTCCAAGTCTCAGAGCGAGTGACGTTTGAAATGCTATTAGCGCGCACCCCACTAACTAGCTAGCCATTTCACATCGGTTACACCAGCCTAATCTCGGGAGTTGATGGGCTTGAAGTCATAAACGGCGCAATGCTTGACGCATTGCGAAGAGCTGCTGGCAAACGCACGAAAGTGCTGTTTGAATGAATGCTTACGAGCCTGCTGCTGCCTACCATCGCTCAGTCAGACTGCTCTATCAAATCATAGACTTAATTATTACATAATAACACACAGAAATACAAGCCTTTGGTCATTAAAATGGTAGAATCCGGAAACTATCATTTTGAAAACAAAACGTTTATTCTTTCAGTGAAATACGGAACCGTTCTGTATTTTATCTTTACGGATGGCAGCCCTAAGTCTAAATATTGCTGTTACATTGTACAACCTTGAATGTTATGTCATAATTATGTACAATTCTGGCAAATTAATTACGGCCTTTGTTAGGAATAAATGGACTTCACACAGTTTGCAATGAGCCAGGCGGCCCAAACTGCTGCATATACCCTGACTGCTTGCACGGAACGCAAGAGAAGTGACAATTTCCTTAGTTATAAAAATTCATGTTAGCAGGCAATATTAACTAAATATGCAGGTTTAAAAATATATACCTGTGTATTGATTTTAAAGACAGGCATTGATGTTTATGGTTAGGTACATTGGTGCAACGACAGTGCTTTTTTTTCGCAAATGCGCTTGTTAAATCATCACCCGTTTGTCGAAGTAGGCTGTGATTCAATGAGAAATTAACAGGCACCACATCGATTATATGCAACGCAGGACACGCTAGATAAACTAGTAATATCATCAACCATGTGTAGTTAACTAGTGATTATGATTGATTGTTTTTTATAAGATAAATTTAATGCTAGCTAGCAACTTACCTTGGCTTCTTGCTGCTCCTCGTGGAGTGCAATGTAAGGCAGGTGGTTGGAGTGTTGGACTAGTAACCGGAAGGTTGCAAAAACGAATCCCCGAGCTGACAAGGTAAAAATCTGTCGTTCTGCCCCTGAACAAGGCAGTTAACCCACCGTTCCTAGGCCGTCATTGAAAATAAGAATGTGTTCTTAACTGACTTGCCTAGTTAAATAAAGGTGTAAAAAATAAATAAAACGGCAAATCGGTGTCCAAAAATACTGATTACCGATTGTTATGAATACTTAGAGCCGATTTCAAGTTATCGGCCATTCCGATTTAATCGGTCGACCTCTACTGAGAACGCACCCTTGTGGGGCCCCAGTGTTGAGGATCAGTGGGGTGGAGATGTTGTTTCCTACCCTCACCACCTGGGGGCGGCCCGTCAGGAAGTCCAGGGTCCTTAGCTTAGTGATGAGCTTTGAGGGCATTATGGTGTTGAATGCTGGGCTGTAGTCAATGAATAGCATTCTCACATAGGTGTTCCTTTTGTCCAGGTGGGAAAGGGCGGTGTGGAGTGCAATAGAGAGAGCATCATCTGTTGGGGCGATATGCAAATTAGAGTGGGTCTAGGGTTTCTGGGATAATGGTATTGATGTGAGCCATGAGCGGTGATGAGCATGACGATCACCACCCTGTGAAGTTCTTAATTTACTTAATCTGTTCTTAACAAAATTCATGGTTTTTCTAGTCGTAGTGCGAGGAAGGGCAGTGCTATTCGGAATCCTTGGGACATCCTGACTCTAAACCCTAACCTTCATCTCCACCTTAACCCTTACCTTAAAGGGATAGTTCAGGATTTTGGTAATGAGGCCCTTTTTCTACTTCCCCAGAGTCGGGTGAACTCGTGGATACCATTTTTTTGTATTTACGCTAACTAGCTCAATTGCTAAATAATGTTAGCGCAATGACTGGAGGTCTATGGTATCTGCGTGCTAGCAGATAGCACAATGACTTGTAGTCTAGGTTAACGCTAGTTATCATTGGTTCATGAAACTACCTTTCACTTCCTTCATACTGGACACCAAGACATACAAATTGTATCCAAGAGTTCATCTGACTTTGGGGAAGTAGATAAAGGGCCTCATTGCCCAAATCCAGAAGTGTCCCTTTTACAATTCTTTTATTTTATTTAAACTTCAATGGGATAGGGACGTCCCAAGGATCCCAGATAACATGGACAGTGGGAGTACCACACACACCATATTTATATAATTGTGTTTACTTCTATATGATGGTTATTATAATCTATATTTGCCCATAAAGGCATTTACACACCATTTCTCGCATAATTAATTTTACTGTCACAAAAAGATCCCACCATGTCGAACTAACAAATTATGTCTGCGTTTATAAAATTGTACCGAAATTACCTGTTTCCATCACAGCTGTTGTGATTTTTTTTTTTATACAGTATGACTTTACTTGCATAAAAACTGGATGAAAACATGGTTACTGTGATCGTGTTTTGATTAAAATAGTCAAATAGCAATTTCTCAAGCAAGAGTTTTGCTACGACTGTCTGGGAGTGGTCTGAGTGGGGAGGGGGAAACTAGCTGTTGGCAGAGAGGTTTGGAACTCTCATATTGATCTATTAATGCATTTACTGCCTGGTGATGTCACCAGGTAGGCCAAAACTCCATCCCACAGAAATGTACAAAAAAAAAATCTCCCCAAACTGCTTTTACACTAAAAGGGTAACATTTTCACAGTATTATTCCATACTGTAAGTGTGTGTGTGTAGATAGAGCACAGGAACATCATGTTTGACAGCACTGGGCCTTTAAACAGTTTAAAAGAAAGGCATTGTACATTGTGGTGATAAAATGTTTCTTCAGGTCATGAACATGTATGGTGACCTTGTGATGGACTCGGTGCCCGAGAAGGTAGGAAAACATTTACAACATACTTCCACAAAATCCATAATGTTTTTCCCCCCCCACAGAAAAACCATATACAGTGCCTTCAGTAAGTATTCATACCCCCTGACTTATTCCACATTTTGTTGTTACAGCCTGAATTCAAAATTGTTTAACTAGATTTTTTTACCCATCTACACACAATACCGCATAATGACAGTGAAAACATGTTTTTTGATAGTTCTATATACTTAATTTTCAATAAATTACCACATTTGCATAAGTATTAACTTTGTAGAAGCACCTTTGGCGGCGTTTACAACTGAGTCGTGTTGGATGTCTGTATCAGCTTTGCACATCTGGATTTGGGGATTTTCTCCCATTCTTCCTTGCAGATTTTCTCAAGCTTTGCGTTAGATGGGGAGCGGCGGTGAACAGCAATATTCAAGTCTCTCCACAGATTTTCAACGTGATTCAAGTCTGGGTTTTGGCTGGGCCATTCAAGGACTTTCACATTTCTTGTTCTGAAACCATTCTAGCGTTGCTTTGGGTCAATGTCCTGTTGGAATGTAAATCTTCACCCCAGTTTGTCATTTGCACTCTGAAGAAGGTTCTCATCAAGGATTTGCCTGTATTTGACTACATTCATTGTTCCCTCGATCCTTACCAGTCTCTGCCGCTCAAAAGCTTCCCCATAGCATGATGCTGCCACCAATGTTACCTCAATTTTCTTCCAGCACTGAGCAAATTTCAAGTCTGCTGAGCGCAAACTTCTGTGCAACTTCCAGCGCGTGTTTACTGTGAACACAGGCTTTACCCGCTTTAAGTTACAGTTTTAACATTGGTCAAGTAGGCTACTTTGGCTATTTGATCATAATGTAGGCCTACCAGAGTGGCCTACCATGAAAAACAATGGAGAAAATGCATCCCATAAAAATGTAACATGGAAATAGGTGGTCTATCATTCAGCCTACAGTAGCAGCCAATGTGTGGTGTTCAATGTAGACCTGCATTCCATGAGACTTTTGAAAAAGTCATGCAGTGCTTGACATTAACCTGCTCATCCACTTGTCCTTCAGACAAGGTGACTGAAAATGGTGTTTGATGCAAGAAACCACTTTACAAAATAAAATACATTATTATTCCCATACCGTTATTACAGGGAATCAGGCAAATTAAGCTACCCTCTGCCTATTGGCTACTTAGCTTATTCAAGCCTGTCTCAAAATACAACACTTCCCCTTTAAGACAAAAAAAGCTCTTCACCTGACTAACTTTTCAAAGATGTCTAGAAATGTTGCTTACTACAAATGGTCTATGACTGGGCTAATAACTCACTAACTAGCAAAGGATATGAATTGTGCACACGTGGCTAAATGCAGCTTTCGCTGTGATCTCAAAACAAGCGCGTCTACTCACCACCGCTCATGCTGTAAACACAGTCCAGTTCAAATAAATGGCACAGATCTATATATGGCAATGGTCTATTTGCAAATGGGAATACTGTAGCTCTGAACGGTTATTCCGCAGCGGTCTGTGTAAAGTAGGCGCTTAGCTGTACTGAGTCAATGCAATGGAGTCCTACTTCGATGCATTCTGCCTATAACAAAATGTCTTGCATACAAAGTCTGATATTTCTTCTGTGGCAGCTTAGAGGGAACATTGGCCACCACCATGCTTCATGGGAGGGATGGAGTTAGATGGGTGATGAGTTGTGGCTGGTTTTGCTCTGCATTCAGGCCAAAGAGTTCCACTTTTTTGTCTCTTCAGACCACACTCTTTTGTCTTTCACGTGCCTTTATGCAAACTCCAGGCTTGCTGTCATGTGGCTTTTTCTCAGGGGTGGCTTCAGTCTTGTCATTCTCCCATAAATCCCAGATTGGTGAAGTGCTGTAGAGATGGTTTTCCTACTGGAAGGTTCTCCCATCTGAGCCAAGGAACTCTAAAACTCTGTAGATCTACAATCAGTGGTAATTTAGTTCTTGGTCACCTCCCCGACCAAGGTCATTCTTGCACGTTTGGTCGGATGGCCATCTTTAGTCTGGCTAGGTCCATATTTTTTTTTTTACTTTCCCAGTGATGGAGACCACTGTGCTCATGGAAACTTACAACACTCTAGAAATTGTTTCATACCCTTCCCCAGATTCCTCATCACAATTGTATCCCGAAGATCTATGGACAGTTTCTTGGACTTCGTGGTATAGTTTCTGCTCTGACATGCTACTGTCAACTGTGGGACCTTATATAGACAGATGTGTTTTTCTAAATCATGTCCAAACAAATTTGAATTGGCCACAGGTAGACGCTCAAGTTGTAGTGACATTGCAAGGATGGTCAAAGGGAATTGGATGCCCCTGAGCTCAATTTGGAGTGTCATAGCAAAGGGGTGTGAATACTTATAGTACCAGTCAAAAGTTTGGTCACATCTACTCGTTCCAAGGTTTTTCTTTATTTTTACTATTTTCTACATTGTAGAATAGTAGTGAAGACATCACAACCAAGAAAGTGTAAAACATATTTTTTTTTATTCAGGTTCTTCAAAGTAGCCACCCTTTGCCTTGATGACAGCTTTGCACACCCTTGGCATTCTCTCAACCAGCTTCATGAGGTAATCACCTGGAATGCATTTCAAATAACAGGTGTGCCTTAAGTTAATTTGTGGAATTTCTTTCCTTCATAATGCGTTTGAGCCAATCAGTTGTGTTGTGAGTTCAAAGTAAGGGTGGTATACAGAAGATAGCCCTATTTGGTAAAAGACCAAGTCCATATTATGGCAAGAACAGCTCAAATAAGCAAAGAGAAACAACAGTCCATCATTACTTTAAGACATGATGGTCGGTCAATCCAGACATTTAAGAACTTTAAATGTTTCTTCAAGTGCAGTCGCAAAAACCATCTAGTGCTATAATGAAACTGGCTCTCATGAGGCCCGCAACAGGAAAGGAAGACCCAGAGTTACCTGGGCTGCAGAGGATGAGTTCATTAGAATTATCTGCACCTCGGATTGCAGCCCAAATAAATGCTTCACGGAGTTCAAGTAACACACATCTCAACATCAACTGTCCAGATGAGACTATGTGAATCAGTCCTTCATGGTCGAATTGCTGCAAAGAAACCACTACTAAAGGACACCAATAAGAAGAGACTTGCTTGGGCCAAGAAACACAAGTAGTTGACATTAGACCGGTGAAAATCTGTCCTTTTGGTTTGAGTCCAAATTTTAGATTTTTGGTTCCAATTGAGATGGTTAGGGATGAGTTGGATCGCAGAGCGAAGGAAAAGCAGCCACCAAGTGCTCAGCATATGTGGGAACTCCTTCAAGACTGTTGAAAAAGCATTCCAGGTGAAGCTGGTTGAGAGAATGCCAAGAGTGTGCAAAGCTGTCAAGGCAAAGGGTGGCTACTTTGAAGAATCTCAATTATAAAATATATTTTGATTTAACACTTTGGTTACTACATGATTCCATGTGTTATTTCCTAGTTTTGATGTCTTCGCTATTCTACAATGTAGAAAATAGTAAAAATAAAGAAATCCTTGAATGAGTAGGTGTGTTCAAACTTTTGACTTGTACTGTATGTAAATGAGCTCTGTATTTCATTCTCAATACATTTGTGAAAATTTCAAAAACAGTTTCACTTTGTCATTATGGAGTATTGTGGTAGATGGGTGAGAAAATAAATACAATATGTGGATTAAGTCAATGGGTATTAATACTTTCTGAAGGCACTATTCAGTGAATGAGAATACCTGTACCATCCGTCTTTCTCCCTCTCTCAGGTTCACTTCTTCAACAGTTTCTTTTACGACAAGTTGAGGACGAAAGGCTACGATGGAGTCAAACGATGGACAAAGAACGTAAGAAACCCTATTTATCCCATAAATGTATTATTTTTACCCTTACGCTGGCTTTTCATGATCCTTTGTAAATTCATTTTTCATTGAAATTGTAGCATACCTCACTGAACAAAAATATACTGAACAAAATTATCAACGCAACATTTTAAAGTGTTGGTCCCATGTTTCATGAGCTGAAATAAAAGATCCCATATATGTTCAATACACACAAAAAGCTTATTTCTCTTATTTTGTGCACAAATGTATTTACATCCCTGTTAGTGTTATTCCTTTGCCAAGATAATCCATCCACCTGACAGGTGTGGCATATTAAGAAGCTGATTAAACCGCATGGTCATTACACAGGTGCACCTTGTGCTGGGGACATTAAAAGGCCACTCTAAAATGTGCACTTATGTCACACAATGCGACAGATGTCTCCAAGTTTTGAGGGAGCGTGCAATTGGCATGCTGACTGTTGGAATGTCCACCAGAGCTGTTGCCAGATAATTTCATGTTAATTTCTCTACCATAAGCCGCCTCCAATGTTGTTTTGGTGAAGTTGGCAGTACGTCCAACCGGCCTCACAACTGAAGATCATGTGTGGGTGAGCAGTTTGCAGATGTCAACGTAGTACCCCATAGTGGGGTTATGGTATGGGCGGGCATAAGCTACGGAGAACACAATTTGCATTTTATCGAAGGCAATTTGAATGCACAGAGATACCGTGAGGAGACCCTGAGGCCCATTGTTGTGCCATTAATCCGCAGCCATCACCTCATGTTTCAGCATGATAATGCACGGCCCCATGTCGCAAGGATCTGTACACAATTCCTGGAAGCTGGAAATGTCCCAGTTCTTCCATGGCCTGCATACTCACCAGGCATGGCACCCATTAAGCATGTTTGGGATGCCCTGGATTGACGTGTACGACAGCGTGTTCCAGTTCCCGCCAATATCCAGCAACTTCACACAGTCATTGAAGAGTGGACAACATTCCACAATCAGCAGCCTGATCAACTCTAATCGAAGGAGATGTGTTGTGCTGCATGAGGGAAATGGTGGTCACTGGTTTTCTGATCCATGCCCATACATTACCTTTTTATGTATCTGTGACCAACCGATGCATATCTG
The DNA here is from genome assembly GCF_045679555.1 of Salvelinus alpinus. Classification (NCBI taxonomy): domain Eukaryota; kingdom Metazoa; phylum Chordata; class Actinopteri; order Salmoniformes; family Salmonidae; genus Salvelinus; species Salvelinus alpinus. The sequence continues at coordinate 23,729,116 of NC_092116.1, forward strand.
TATTCCCAGTCATGTGAAATCCATAGATTAGTGCCTAATGAATTGACTGATTTCCTTATGAGCTGTAACTCACTAAAATCTTTGAAATGTATGTATCTTGCGTTTTTTATATATTTCTTCAGTGTACTTACCTGGCAGGTTTACCCAGGCGAAGCCATTGCACTCCAGTTTGTGTTGACACCTGCGAATTCCCCAAATGTGAATCTCAACGGCATACTTTATGGTAGTGGGGGAACTGCGTTCACGCTTTCTCCTGATTTTAGCTAGAAGGAATTCAGCTTTTGATGTCATTTTAGCTAACCCTAATGGTGCGTTTAGATGGTACAAGCTAGACAGTAAACCGGATTTCAATGTTTTCTATTAGAGCATGACGGTAAATGCCATTTGAGGCTGGTGGTAAATACCGTCAGCCGCCACAGTAGACGGGACTTGCTCAAACGGTAAATGCCGTCAGCCGCCACAGTAGACGGGACTTGCTCAAACGGTAAATGCCGTTTGAGGCTGGTGGTAAATACCGTCAGCCGCCACAGTAGACGGGACTTGCTCAAACGGTAATAGCCGTTTGAGGCTGGTGGTAAATACCGTCAGCCGCCACAGTTAAAATATTTCAACTTTTGCCGTCTGCCGTAGCGGTGTTTCCTACCGCACGTTGATTTGCACTGATTGTACTAGTGTGTAGTCGTCTTTACAAATGTATTTTGTTAAAGTGCCGAACAGAAACCCAAGCCTTATAACACCCCCCCCTTCCCCAAGAGCAAACCAAGACAGACAACACTTTCACTTCAGCCCTTTCTCTCTTCCTCCTCTCAGATGAAACTAGCACATATTACGTGTTGTTATTCATCATAAGGCTCTCACTCTACTCTATCAGGTGGACATATTCCAGAAGGACCTGCTGTTGATCCCCATCCACCTGGAGGTCCACTGGTCCCTGGTCAGCGTGGACATCCCCCGTAGGGCCATCACCTACTTCGATTCCCAACGCACACTTAACCGACGCTGCCCGAAGGTGAGTGCCTGACTGCCACTTATGACTGTCAGATTACAACAAGTCCTGAAAATCATCTATATTGATTTAGTCTGTGTTTTGAAGTGGGACTGAAATAGTTGACAGTACTCATTTTGGGTGTTAGGTATTTTATATTTAGGAGCCAGTATTAAAGCAGTTAAATGTGAAGTTGCGGACAGCATCAGCCCACTTCAAGAACTGGTCTCTATAAATGATCTGCTCTTTTCCACCACCTCCTCAGCATATTGCAAAGTACCTGCAGGCGGAGGCTGTCAAGAAAGACCAGAGAGATTTCCTCACAGGGTGGAAAGGCTATTTCAAAATGGTATGTCAAGATTTCTCAGGAATTAACAACCAGTTGATTGTTTGACTGTGTCGGGGAATATGTTTTACCAAAACATTTCGATGTGTGTTTCAGAATGTTGGTCGCCAGAACAATGACAGTGACTGCGGAGCGTTCGTTCTTCAGGTGGGTCCTAATTATAATCCTAGATGTTCATACTTGGATCTAGCGCCATGGTTCATAGCTGTCCATGTACGTCACACTCTTGTGCTGAATTCCAAATCAAGCCCTAGCCCCAAGACCTAGACACTCCTTTAAATCAGGATTGTATTAGGATCACCATTCGCTTTTGCAAATGCAGCAGCCACTCTTCCTGGGGTCCACATGAAACAATACAGAACACTAATAGACAAGAACCGCTTAAGGACAGAACAAAAAGAAAAAAAAATACGAATATAGAAATAACAAAGATCCAAAACACTAGGATTTAATAGGTTTGATATGATAACTGCTTAACCTTGCCTTCTGATGGCTAGCTGGAACAATTTGGTGCCAGAAGGCCTGGACACTGCTTTGGGGGCCTTTGTTCCCTACACTAGGGCAGGGTTTCCCAAACTCTGTCCTCAGGACATCCCTGGGTGCACTTTTTTTTTTTTTGCCCTAGCACTACACAGCTGATTCAAATAACCAACTCATCATCAAGCTTTGATTATTTAAATCAGCTGTGTAGTGCTAGGGAAAAAACCAAAACCTGCACCCAGGCAGGGCCTGGGACAGAGTTTGGGCAACCCTGCACAATTTCTAACCTCTCTCTCCGTGTTCCTTCCAGTACTGCAAGACTCTGGCCCTGGGGCAGCCGTTCAGCTTCGGCCAGCAGGATATGCCCAAACTGAGAAGACTCATGTACAAAGAACTGTGTCACTGCAAGCTCTCGCTGTGACACCACGCCCTCTGAGGATTCTTAGCGAAGAAGCGGCAGATTCTAATGAGGAAGTGAGGGATGGTTCTAACGAGCTATGGTTAACAAGCTAGTGACTGAAAGAAAGGAAAAAAGTGTTACATTTCAAAGGAACATTTTTTCCTCTTGGCAACGACATCCAGAGACTTTACTACTATAAGTCAGGAGGGCATTTTTATATTTTCTCCCCATGTGTTTTCTGCCCTCTTTTGTTTTTCTCCCTTGAGGCCCCCCCCTAGTTTTTAATTTTCATGTTCATGGTTGTTGCCTTGTGGTTGACAGAGGCCAAGTCTAAGGGTGCGTCCTAAATGGCACACTGTTCTCTATGTAGTGTACTACTTTTGACCATAGCCTTATGGGCCTTGATCAAATGCAGTACAAGGTATAGGTAATAGGGTTCCTTTTGGGACGTAAAACATGTCTGCTATTCTCTGACAGTGAAACTGTATTTTACATTTTTTTTTTAATACATTTTATTTGGACTTGGGAGACTCTCTCTGTTTCTCTCAACAGATTTATCACCTTATCGACGCAGGAGCCCCCCAAACAGACAAGATTGGAGTGGAAACATGTGGTTATTCTAGCTTCTTTACTTAAGTTCTTGTTTTTGTTCCTCTCTCTCGTCAGTAAAAAAAATAAACATGTTGCTAATGCTTATTGTTCATGGTGTTTTGAGGGCAGTGATGATTATGTTTCATATTTTGATTCAAATAAAAACTATCTGACCAGTTCATGTTGACGTCATATGGGTTGGACCATGTCGGCTACAAACAACTTTGGATCCCAAATGGCAGCCTGCCCCTTTTATAGTGCATCACTTTTGACCAGGGAAGCACATATTCTTCACAGTGGTATTACTTCATATTTCCCTCTTTCTTTTAGTAACTGAAAGCACATTGTTGATAGGTATCAAAAAGTTTTTTGGTGTGTGTTTTGAGCAGAAGTCAGATAAAACATAATTGACTGTTTTATCTTTTAAAGCATTTATTGAATTTATTAGACAATTTAAAAAATAAAAATAAATGCATACATAAGGGTGCTCCAGCCGGTGACGCCTCCACATAGAATTTAAGAAAATCATCAAGGATAACACAAGTGGTAATTCAACAAGATTAGGTGGCAATAGTTGCAACCGACAATGATGATAAGAATAAACAAACAGGGCAAAGAAGAGATGAATGAAAGTTAACTATTTCTGTCACGTATAATGCGAATCGATTTAAATTGAGGAATAGGATGGTTTTTCATGATTTTTAAGAAGATGCAATATTTGGCAGTGGTGGAAAAAGTACCCAATTATCATACTTGAGTAAAAGTAACGATACCTTAAGAAAATGACTCAAGTGAAAGTCACCCAGTAAAATACTACTTAAGTACATTTAAAAACTAATACTTTGAGTTTTAATTATCAAAAGTAAATGTAATTGCTAAAATATACTTAAGTATCAAAAGTATACATTTCAAATTCCCTATATTAAGCAAACCAGACAGCATGATTTTCTTGATTAAAAAATAATAATAATTACGGATAGCCAGGGGCACACTTCAACGCTCCGACATCATTTACAAACATTTGTGTTTAGTGAGTCTGCCAGATCAGAGGCAGTAGGGATGACCGGGTATGTTCTCTTGATAAGTGCGTGAGTTATACAATTTTCCTGTTCTGCTAAGCATTCAAAATGTAACTAGTACTTTTGTGTCAAGGAAAATATAAGGAATAAAAAGTAAACTTCATTAAACAGCTAATGAACATGCACCTGTGGAACGGTCGTTAAGACACTAACAGCTTACAGACGGTAGGCAATTAAGGTCACAGTTATGAAAACTTAGGACACTAAAGAGGCCTTTCTACTGAGACTGAAAAACACCAAAAGAAAGATGCCCAGGGTCCCTGCTCATCTGCGTGAAGGTGCCTTATGCATGCTGCAAGGAGGCATGAGGAATGCAGATGTGGCCAGGGCAATAAATTACAATGTTTGTACTGTGAGATGCGTAAGACAGCGCTACTGGGAGACAGGACGGACAGCTGATCGTCCTTGCAGTGACAAACCACGTGTAACAACACCTGCACAGGATCGGTACATTCGGACATCACATCTGCGGGACAGGTACAGGATGACAACAACTGCCCGAGTTACACCAGGAACGCACAATCCCTCCGTCAGTGCTCAGACTGTTCTCAATAGGCTGAGAGAGGCTGGAGTGAGGGCTTGTAGGCCTGTTGTAACGCAGGTCCTCACCAGACATCACCGGCAACAATGTTGCCTATGGGCACAAACCCAGCGTCGCTGGACCAGACAGGACTGGCAAAAAGTGCTCTTCACTGACGAGTTGCGGTTTTGTTTCACCAGGGGTGATGGTCGGAGTTGCGTTTATTGTCAAAGGAATGAGTTTTACACCGAGGCCTGTACTCTGGAGCGGGATCGATTTGGAGTTGGAAGGTCCATCATGGTCTGGGGCGGTGTGTCACAGCATCATCGGACTGAGCTTGTTGTCATAGCAGGCAATCTCAATGCTGTGCGTTACAGGGAAGACATCCTCCTCCCTCATGTGGTACCCTTCCTGCAGGCTCATCCTGACATGACCCTCCAGCATGATAATGCCACCAGCCATACTGCTCGTTCTGTGCGTGATTTCCTGCAAGACAGCAATGTCAGTGTTCTGCCATGGCCAGCGAAGAGCTCAGATCTCAATCCCATTGAGCACGTCTGGGACCTGTTGGATCGGAGGGTGAGGGCTAGGGCCATTCCCCCCAGAAATGTCCGGGAACTTGCAGGTGCCTTGGGGGAAGAGTGGGGTAACATCTCACAGCAAGAACTGTCAAATCTGGTGCAGTCCATGAGGAGGAGATGCACTGCAGTACTTAATGCAGCTAGTGGCCACACCAGATACTGACTGTTACTTTTGATTTTGACCCCCCCTTTTCAGGGACACATTATTCCATTTCTGTTAGTCACATGTCTGTGGAACTTGTTCAGTTTATGTCTCAGTGGTTGGATCTTGTTATGTTCATACAAATATTTACACATGTTAAGTTTGCTGAAAATAAACGCAGTTGACAGTGAGAGGACGTTTCTTTTTTGCTGAGTTTACATTATTTTCTTTAGGAATGTAGTGGAGTAAAAGTTGTCAAGAATATAAATAGTAAAGTACAGATACCCCAAAAAATTACTTAAGTAGTACTTTAAAGTATTTTTTACTTAAGTACTTTACACCACTGTATTTGGGGAAAACAAAGCCATTAATGCATACCTTTTTATATTTATTCCAAAATGTTGCTGTAACAATGTCGGATGCCAAGCAGTTGCCGTACCAGGCGGTAATGCAAACATTCAGGATGCTCTCTGGTGCAGCTGTAGAACTATGAGGATCTGAGAACCCATGCCAAATCTTTTCAGTCTCCTGAGGGGGAATAGGCTTTGTCGTGCCCTCTTCACGACTGTCTTGGTGTGTTTGGACCATGATAGTTTGTTGTTGATGTGGACACCAAGGAACTTGAAGCTCTCAACCTGCTCCACTACAGCCCCGTCGATGAGAATGGGGCCGTGCTCGGTCCTCCTTTTCCTGTAGTCCACAATCAGCTCTTTTGTCTTGATCACGTTGAGGGAGAGGTTGTCATGTCACCACACGGCCAGGTCCCTGACCTCCTCCCTATAGGCTGTCTCACTGTTGTGTCATCGGCAAACTTAATGATGGTGTTAAAGTCGTGCTTGGCCATGTAGTCATGAGTTAACAGTGTTGAGGATCAGCGTGGCAGATGTGTTGTTACCTACCCTTACCACCTGGGGGCGGCCCGTCAGGAAGTCAAGGATCCAGTTGCAGAGGGAGGTGTTTAGTCCCAGGGTCCTTAGCTTACATTAAAAATAAAATAAGAGTTTTAAATATATATGAAAGACAACAAAAATACTATTTACACACTTTCATATTCTTATATGCGCTGTGATACAATATGTTTTTTTAAATGCTAAACTTGAGTTTTTGGCTGACTAACCTCTGGTGGCAGAGCATTCCACAATGACATGGCTCAATACATAACTGAGCAACTCATTAATTCTGCTTTTGGTTTGGGTACCGTGAAGAAACCCATAGTGGCGTGTCTGGGGTATGTACAGTATGTCTGTTTGTAGTTTATGCAAATAGATTACAAAAGTGGTTAGGCATTTTCAACACACAAATGTTTCTTAAAAAGTCTAGAAGAGAAGTAGTCAATTTCTCCTCGACCATGAAAGACTATCATGCATGTTGATGTTAATTCTGTGTGTGCAGTTCAGGCGTGCTGCTTTGCAAAAATTGACTATATTACCGGACAGTCATGAAGATGGGACAATATCTATTCTATTCAATTCCATTTAAGGACTTTATTGGCATGGGAAACATATGTTAACATTGCCAAAGCAAGTGAAGTAGATAATAAACAAAAGTGAAATAAACAATAAAAATTAACAGTTAACACTCACAGAAGTTCCAAAAGAATAAAGACATTTCAAATGTCATATTATGTATATACACAGTGTTGTAACGATGTGCAAATAGTGAAAGTACCAAAGGGAAAATAAAAAAACATAAATATGAGTTGTATTTACAATGGTGTTTGTTCTTCACTGGTTGCCCTTTTCTTGTGGCAACATGTCACAAATCTTGCTGCTGTGGTGGCACACTGTGGAATTTCACCCAGTAGATATGGGAATTTATCAAAATTGGGTTTGTTTTTCGAATTCTTTGTGGATCTGTGTAATCTGAGGGAGGTATGTGTCTCTAATATTATAAAGATCAACTGACTAGTTTATTTACAATGGTGTTTGTTCTTCACTGGTTGCCCTTTTCAACATCTGAGAGATGTGATGGGCAACCTCTGCTCCACTCTACCCTGGGTTCAAATAGCACACTTTTGAGGAGTAACATTGGATGTTCAGTTATCATCATGGTCAAGTCATATTGACAAAATTCCTGTGAAGATGGGAAGAGGTAGGTCTGTTATAAAAACACGTTACACGTTTTTGACACAAAGATCAACTGACTAGTTCTGAATAACATTACCAAAGCAAACGACGTTAGTCATCATTCGATTCGTTTTATCTCCATGACTAAAAACAGAGGGTAGTCTAGGTAAGTGATGATACTTAAATTAATCATGTTATCCCACATAAACTGAAGCAGTATACGTTGCGAAAATAGGAGACGTCTTCTAATGCCGCTTTCAAATGTTAGTCGGAACTTGTAGGACATTTTCGACTTGTTGATTCGTTGAACGCGGCACGTGTATAACTACAACCAGTTATCAAGTCGAACATTTCCAAATGTCCTAGTTCCGACCAGCACTTGAACGCGGCATAATTATTACTTAAATTTGTGAAATGAAGATATGTTGACGTGCAGACTTGTGCAGGGCTCTGGTCATATGGTTTGTTTCACATGAACTAGCCCTGGATCGGTTTTAGAATTCTTATTCTTGAATGAGATTTTCTAACAGGACCAAAAACGCTGTTCTAAGATCAGTGTCCGAGCGCGCTCAATGTTGCAAAGGAAATACCCAATGAAAACCGACATTAAGACTGCTTTTGCCCAATAGCTACATGCAATGGGAGGGTTATGCACCATATCCCGCCTGCTTGTGTGCAAATAAACGCGATTATGCTGTCAATCACTTATTTAATGACGTATGAATTAGCCAATGATATGTCATAGTGGGTGGAGTCATAATTGATAGACATAGAGCTGCTGCAATGAAATCGCTAGTTTGCTCATCACGTTGACGTATATATAAGGTTCCTACCACATTCTCATCCTTTGTGATAATGTCGGCTGAGTATGAAGATAGGTAAGGAATGAACGCATATAGTTGGCAATGTATTGCGTAATATTGTTTAAGTTGTCATTTTAAATAGAAATATGAAACGCATGTGATCTGAAAACGTATGCAATGTTTGAAGCGAAATTGTTTGTTTACAGTCGCTAGCATATTACGGGCTAGCCAGTTAATGTTAATTTAGTGAACGTTAGCTCGTTTAAAGGTCCATCGACCCGGCTTTTTGAGAACTTTTGACTTATCTGTAACGTCGAAAGACAGCGTTTTATTGTCAATGGTCTTAAAAGCTGGTGAATTGAGAAACATGGGGTAGGTTTGATTTGAAAACCCCTGCCAGATCGTTAGCCCAACTTGCTAATTTTCAGTGCGGAGATGCGGCGGTGCCGGTTTCTCCGCATACACTTGAGTGAGGCTTTTCAAGCCTGGTCTAGGCCTTTCCGGAATACCGCCTGATGTGTTAATCTAGTATTGATAAACCCTACTTTTGAACATACGACGACCTATTTATCTTGTTCAGGGCAACATGGTGACAAATTACAGGTCAGCTGGATGGCGAGTGCAGGGGGAAATTTCACGCACATGGTCGTCGTAGTTAACGGTACTTGCGAGACAATGGCAGGCCTTATGATAAAGATGGATTGATTTACGATTGCTATCTTTTTTTTCTGACCTACTTAGCACACCGTACACGACTAGTGTATTTAAAAAATGGTCGAGATGTGATATAGATTAAGCTGCCAAATACATCGAAAAAAGGCTCTACTTTGGGCCTAGTTGGCTGGCTAGCAAGCTAATCCTAGTTTGACACGTATATGTAAACCTGGTACCTACCAATCGTTTTCATAGGGCTTACTTTCAGTAGGAAAATGCACTACTCGGATGTTCAAAAACAGACTAAATGTTTTGTTTTCTGATTTATTTAACTAATTTTGTATATTCAGTCGTTTACGCTTGCTGTTATCCCTCTAGCTATCACCAGCATTCAGGCCGTGAAAAACGACCATCTTGAAATGGCGGCTATGTAGACCATGGGGCAATTTTTCCTCGGAAAATGCCGCGCCCCCCTCGACGTTATCTACAGAACAATCTCCAGTGTGCAATTCTGCTGTTCGGCAATAGTATTAACGCTTATGAGAAGTTTAGCTGACATATTCTAAAAAAAAATCTGTTATAGTACTGTCATCACCAAAAACAGTTTATTACTGGGACGTACCCGCTTGTCTAGTGTAGCCTAACGATATTTCTCGACGTTTTTTAAAGCTACAATATGCCAACTTTAGATTGTGAAGCATAGTATTTCCCTAGTGTCATTGTCGCTTTGGTGTTTGTTAATAATGACCATCTACTGCTGTTTAATTTCAGACCTCCCAGAGACAATGGCCCAGAGGGCATGGAGCCAGATGGGATCATTGAGGTGTGTATTGCTTCTGTGTGACAACTTCTACATTGGATGTGAAAGACTAGCTAGATACGCAATAGTGTGAAATCTTCCTAATTAAATGCAAACACTGTACATACTCAGATGGTCAAGATATTGTGTAATGAGGCCTACCTTGCTAATTGGTTCCCCAAATCTCCAATGTATGAAGTTAGATGTGGAGTTGCTAAAGGATGGCTGGTTTTTACCTAGTTTGAATGCACTGTCAACTAAAACTGGATAAGATTGTCTGCTAACTTACTAAAATATAATGTGGATGTCTATATTCTGCCCTCAACCTACAGAGCAACTGGAATGAGATCGTGGACAGTTTTGATGAGATGAACCTGGGTGAGAAGCTGCTCAGGGGAATCTATGCCTATGGTTTTGAGAAACCCTCCGCTATCCAGCAGAGGGCCATCCTCCCTTGTATCAAGGGTGAGTACTCAACCACACCCACTTTTCAGATGCAAGGCATAATGGTAAAATACTACATCTAAACCTTGTGGGATTATTCCAACAGGGAACTTGCCATGTCACTACAGTGACTGAAATCTACATTTTTCTTAGCTCGTCCGCTTGAAAAGACGACTAACAGTCACTTAAACGGAAGGTACTAAAAGTGCTTAAGCCTTTCCTTCTGCATGTTGACTTCATGCCCCCTGTCAACTGGGCAAGGCGGTGTCCTCTAATGGCACTGAATCTTATATCTGGCAGGGGAAGAGAAACAGTCCATGTTCATCCCAGCCAGCTCTGTTCAGTGAGGAATAGGCTGGTTCATGCTATGGGCACAAATGACATAAACTAGTTGAATTTTGGTCTAAGTAGCTGATATTTACTGCCTTATTGAAACAATTCTGAAAGCAAACTGGTATTGGTTGGGGGTGCTTTCTGGTCTAGTTTGTGTTTTGATGTAACATTCTAGGGAAAAGCATTGGATAACACCCAAAGAGTAACGGTATAGGAAACCTACCACTAAATCAGCCGTAGTGTGTATGAACTTTATTTATATGTTGAGCTTGGCATTCTTGTCTGTCTCCAGGTTATGATGTGATTGCACAGGCTCAGTCTGGTACTGGGAAGACTGCGACCTTTGCCATCTCCATCCTGCAGCAGATTGACATGGAGCTGAAGGGCACACAAGCCCTGGTCCTGGCTCCCACCAGAGAGTTGGCTCAGCAGGTGTGTTGACAAGGGAGGAGAGGGGATGAGCTGGACAATAAAAGGAATTAAAAACAAATGGGTAATGTTCACATCTCTAGCATGAAACCGTTGCATTTCTTGTCCTGTGGTCCTATATCCAAGAATTGCATTTGAAGTAACTTTAGTGGGTTTAGTTTCTGGCTTATCATTGACTGCTTTTAAAACATGCCACAAAGCTAACTTTGGTTTGGCCTGGGTTTAAGTAGCTGCCACTGAAGCCAGAGGTGTCGATAGTTTTGAAATGTAAACAGCTGACATTTTGCTAACCCTGGGTCAACCCTGAGAAATGTCACAATTCCAAACTTGGGACTTTTTGTTTGTTGACCTCATTAACCCCCCTGTCAACTGGGCAAGGCAGTGTCCTCTAATGGCACTGAGTCTTATATCTGGCAGGGGAAGAGAAACAGTCCATGTTCATCCCAGCCAGCTCTGTTCAGTGAGGAATAGGCTGGTTCATGCTATGGGCACAGATGTATATCTGATGTGCTTCCAACATATACAGTTGAGAGGTTTCCCACATCAAAACAGGTGGCAGTCTTACAAACTACAGTGTTGTCTTGAGTAAAGAACACAACCCCGCTATAGTCTGAAACCATTCTATATGAGTAAAGAACACCACCCCGCTATAGTCTGAAACCATTCTATATTTCTCCCCTGATTGTTAATTTGAACATTACTATAATAACTCCTCCTCCCCTCAATAGATCCAGAAGGTCATCCTGGCACTGGGTGACTACATGGGAGCCTCCTGCCATGCCTGTATTGGAGGGACCAACGTCCGTAACGAGGTCACCAAGCTGCAGGCTGAGGCCCCTCACATAGTGGTGGGGACCCCTGGTCGCGTGTTTGATATGTTGAACCGCAAATACCTGGGTAAGTAGGGGTTAAACGGTTCATTGACCATCAATGGGTGAATTTCTTTCTTTAAAAAAAAAAAAAAAAAGTAATTTTATACACGTTATCTAATTCACCACATGTAGTAGTTGACCAATAAATAGTGTAGCGGTAACATCAATGGTTTGTTGCACATTTTGTTCCTTAGTAGCACCCAGGTGTGCAGTTCATAAGACCTTTGATTGGCGGGGTAGGTTTCTAGAGCTGTATAATGATGAAATCCATGCGTGTCAACTGACTCTGGAACCCCCTGAGTGTTCTAGTTCTACCACTCAGCGTTCTGTTGGCTGGTGTGTTCTGGACCTCAGGGCTCTGGAACTCATGATCAGATTCCACACTGGCTGAATACAGTATTTTTCAATGACTCAACTTGATTTGCACATAGTAAATGCATTGAATCAGATTGTTCACTGGGCATTTGCCCTCATTTTATCCCTTCTGCCATGAATGTAGTAGTGATAATACCAGTGAAGAAAGAATGAAGTGACTACTTGTAGATGTATTTTCAATGTTGCATCACTCCACCTTGCCTCCATGCAGCCTCCAAGAACATCAAGATGTTTGTGCTGGATGAGGCTGATGAGATGTTGAGTCGTGGTTTCAAGGACCAGATCTACGAGATCTTCCAGAAGCTCCCCACCAGCACGCAGGTATGTCATTCTGACTTGTACTAACCCCAACCCACCAGCACTATTACACCCATCTGTAGTAGCTCGAATCTGATTGGAAGTAACTTTTTTTTGACATTCCTGTATCTGTTTCCTCTAGCTTGAAATATTTGCCATTGTAGTCATTGCTAAAGTGCATTGTCTTAAGGACATTTAGTTAGATTGCACAAGTTACTTGTTACACCTTTCAGCTAACTGGTCTGTAGGACAGGCTTAACTGCATTGCTGTGTACTTTGCTTTTAGTTATGAACTTGATTCAGTTTAACTGCTCTCCAGTGACTGCCTCAGTCCCAACCCATAACTTATTAGCAGTTTACAACTTAGTCACCTGTTGCCCAACTTTCAGTTTACAACTGTTCAGCACACCAGTCACTCCTGTGGGTGTGGTTGGCTTTGCCTCTTCCCTGAGGTTGAACTGTTGTTGACTTCAAGGGGCTATTCATCTGGTGTAATTTTCTCGTGTGAAGGTCCATTCTCCGCCCTTGCTGCTCCGAGATCCAGAAACTGTGGTAGAGGTTGACCGATTAATCGGCTGATTATTTTATTTATAATAATGACAATTACAACAATACTGAATGAACACTTATTTTATTTGTAATGACAATTACAACAATACTTATTAACACTTAACGTAATATAGTACATCAATAAAATCAATTTAGCCCAAAATAAATAATGAAACATGGCCAATTTGGTTTAAATAATGCAAAAACAAAGTGTTGAAGAAAGTAAAAGTGCAATATGTGCCATGTAGGGAAACTAACGTTTAAGTTCCGTGCTCAGAACATGAGAACATATGAAAGCTGGTGGTTCCTTTTAACATGCGTCTTCAATATTCCCAGGTAAGAAGTTTTAGGTTGTAGTTAATATAGGAGTTATAGGATTTTTTCCTCTCTATATGATTTGTGTTTCATATACCTTTGACAATTGGGTGTTCTTATAGGCACTTTAGTATTGCCAGTGTAACAGTATAGCTTCCGTGCCGCTCCTCGCTCAAACCAGGAACACATCGACAACAGCCACCCTCGTAGCAGCGTTACCCATGCAGAGCAAGGGGAACAACTACTCCAAGTCTCAGAGCGAGTGACGTTTGAAACACTATTAGCGTGCACCATGCTAACTAGCTAGCCATTTCACATCAGTTACACCAGCCTAATCTTGGGAGTTGATAGGCTTGAAGTCATGAACAGCGTAATGCTTGGAGCATTGCGAAGGGCTGCTGGCAAAACGCACGGACGTGTTTGAATGAATACTTACTAGCCTGCTTGAGCCTAACATTGCTCAGTCAGACTGCTCTATCAAATCAGACTTAATTATGATAATATGAGCCGTAGGTCATTAATATGGTCGAATCTGGAAACTATCATCTCAAACAAAATGTTTATTCTTTCAGTGAAATACGGAACCGTTCCGTATTTTATCTAACGGATGGCATCCCTAAGTCTAAATATTCCTGTTACATTTCACAACCTTCAATGTTATGTCATAGTTATGTAAAATTCTGGCAAATTAGTTGGCACTAAGCCAGGCGGCCCAAACGGTTGCATATACCCTGAATGCAATGAACGCAAGAGAAGTGACACAATTTCACATGGTTAATATTGCCTGCTAACCTGGATTTCTTTTAGCTAAATGTGCGGGTTTAAATATATATACTTCTGTGTATTGATCTTAAGAAAGGCATTGGTGTTTATGGTTAGCTGCAGTCGTGCGACTATTGTGCTTTTTTTGCAAATGCGCTTTTGTAAATCATCCCCCGTTTGGCGAAGTTGGCTGTCTTTGTTAGGAAGAAATAGTCTTCACGCAGTTCGCAACGAGCCAGGCGGCCCAAACTGCTGCCTATACCCTGACTCTGTTGCACGAGAAGTGACACAAAGAAATTCATGTTAGCAGGCAATATTAACCTTTCACGAGCCTCTACCCCGGGTCCGGGATCACCCCCCACACACTGATTAGCATAGCTAGCATAGCTTCACAAGTAGATAGTAGCATCTAAATATCATTAAATCACAAGTCCAAGACACCAGATGAAAGATACAGATCTTGTGAATAAACCCATCATTTCTGTTTTTTAAAATGTTTTACAGGGAAGACACAATATGTAAATCTATTAGCTAACCACGTTAGCAAAAGACACCACTTTTTTTACTCCATCAGTAGCTATCACAAATTCGGCCAAATAAAGATATAAATAGCCACTAACCAAGAAAAAACCTAATCAGATGACAGTCTGATAACATATTTATGGTATAGGATAGGTTTTGTTAGAAAAACGTGCATATTTCAGGTAGAAATCACAGTTTACAATTGCACCGTCATCACAACTCGACTAGAATTACTAGAGAGAGCAACGTGTATGACCAATTTACTCATCATAAAACATTTCATAAGAATAGACAAAGCATAGCAATGGAAAGACAGATCTTGTGATTTCAGACAATATTTCAGATTTTCTAAGCGTTTTACAGCGAAAACACAATAAATCGATAAGTTAGCATACCACATGTGCAAACGTTACCAGAGCATCGATTCAAGCCAAAGAGAGCTATAATGTAATCATCGCCAAAATATATTAATTTTTTCTCTAACCTTCTCAGAATTCTTCCGATGACACTCCTGTAACATCATTTTACAACATACATATAGAGTTTGTTTGAAAATGTGCATATTTAGCCATACAAAACCGTGGTTATACAATGAAAATAGTAGCAAATCAAGCCTCAATGTCGGACGTCATCTTTCAGAGTGATCTAGTTTAATCGAAAGCTAATCATATACTTGACTAAAAAATACAGGGTTGACAGGAATCGAAAGACAAATTAGTTAATGCAACCGCTGATTTACATTTCTAAAATTATCCTTACTGTGCAATACAGGGTTCGCCAAGTGAAGCGATAACTATGAGGTGATTTTCCATCAGATTCTTGGGCAATGTATCCTTTCTTGGGTCTAATCTTCTTTTGGTCGATAGATGTCCTCTGTCCTTCGAAATGTCCACTAACATCGACCGAGACCCCGAAACGTGCCCTAAGCTTCAAAGTGCACGACAAAGAAATTCCTCAAAATCGCGCTAAACGGATATAAATTGCTATAAAACGGTTCAAATTATAACAACTATAACGAGTAAAAATATGACCAGAGAAATATTACTGGCTAAACAACCATTTGGAAGGAGGCAAGTCCGATGTCCATCTTGCGTAAGACGCGCGAAGGGAAAGAACGATACTTCCACGTTTTGTTGTTTTATAGTGGCTCTGATTGCGCAATCGAATCCATTCAAAACGTCATGACGTACTGACACCCAGAGGAAGACGTAGGCAGTGTCGGTTTCTCCATAGCATTTACAGGCACCTTAAAACCGACCCCAGATCAGGGGTCAAAATTTCTGAAATCTGACTCCCTGTCAGGAAAAGTGCTGTAGAAGTAGTTCTGTACCACTCAGAGACAAAATTCCAACGGCTATAGAAACTAGAAAGTGTTTTCTATCCAATAATAACAATAATATGCATATTGTACGATCAAGAATTGAGCACGAGGCAGTTTAATTTGGAGACCAAAAAATGCTAATGCGGAACAGCACCCCCTGTAGTTGCAAGAAGTTAACTAAATATGCAGGTTTAAAAATATATACTTGTGTATTGATTTTAAGGAAGGCATGGATGTATATGGTTAGGTACACGGTGGAGCAACGCAACGATTATATGCGCACCGCATCGATTATATGCAACGCAGGACACGCTAGATAAACTAGTAATATCATCAACCATGTGTAGTTAATGCAACCGCTGTGTCAGATTTCAAAAACTTTACGGAAAAAGCACACCATGCAATAATCTGAGACGGCGCTCGGATATAAACAACAGTTCTCCACCATGTTGGAGTCAACAGAAATACAAAGTTACATGATAAATATTCCCTTTGATCTTCATCAGAATGCACTCCCAGGAATCCTATTTCCACAAATTGTTGTTTTGTTCGATAATGTCCATTATTTATGTCCAAGTAGCTACTTTTGTTAGCATGTTTAGTATACACATCCAAACGATCGTGCCGATCCAGGCGAACGTCGGACGAAAACTTCAAAGTTATATTACAGGTCGAAATAACTTGTCAAACTAACTATAGAATCAATCTTCAGGATGTTATCCTAAATATTCAATAACGTTCCAACCGGAGAATTTCTTTTTTGTCTGTAGAAATAATGGACCGCAAGTCGCTATCATGTGGAATGCGCGTGACCAGGACCTGGCTCTCTGCCAGACCACTGACTCAAACAGCCCCCATCCACCCTAACATCACAGTAGAAGCTTAATTCAATGTTCTACAGACTGTTGGCATCTAGTGGAAGGTGTAGGAAGTGCAAAAAGATCCATATCCCACTGGCATTTCAATAGGCGATGAGTTGAAAATCGAACTGCGTCAGAATTCCCACTTCCTTTTTTGGTTTTTGCCTGCCATATGAGTTCTGTTATACTCAGACATGATTCAAACCGTTTTAGAAACTTCAGTGTTTTCTATCCAATAATAATATGCATATATTAGCATCTGGGACAGAGTAGGAGGCAGTTCACTTTGGGCATGCTATACATCCAAAGTGAAAATGCTGCCCCCATCCCTAAAAAGTTGACTAGTGATTATTGTTTTTTTTATAAGATCAGTTTAATGCTAGCTAGCAACTTACCTTGGCTTCTTACTGCATTCGCGTAACAGGCAGGCTCCTCGTGGAGTGCAATGAGGCAGGTGGTTAAAGCGTTGGACTAGTTAACCGTAAGGTTGCAAGATTGAATCCCCGAACTGACAAGGTAAAAATCTGTCGTTCTGCCCATGAACAAGGCAGTTAACCCACCGTTCTAGGCCGTCATTGAAAATAAGAATTGTTCTTAACTAACTTGCCTAGTTAAATAAAGGTGTAAAAATAAATATGGCCAAATCGGTGTCCAAAAATACTGATTACCGATTGTTATGAGAACTTGAACTCGGCCATTCCGATTAATCGGTCGACCTCTGAACTGTGGTAGTGTCTATTTGTTAGGTGAATGGAAGAGTTCTCCCCACCAAGATAAGCATAACTAACCTTGTATGGTGGCCAACTATCGGTCCTTCGGAAGAGTTTTGATCTGCCGCACCCCCTTGAATCAACTTTTGTCTTGTCGGTAGGAAACCATGCGCCTGTAAAACTAAGTAGAATATTTTATCTAAAATGTCTTGCTTGATTTGTTTTAAATCACCTTTGGGAGACGTCCCTCTTGACAAAGGCGCCTAGTGAATTGACTCTCCCGCTCCTCGATTACCTTTGACCTTTTTCTTAGGGAGGCGAAGACTTAGGCGTTAAGCAAATACAATTGCCAAAAGGCCATTGACTTAAACACATCTAACATCCCTTTATTTTTCCTGTTACATCAAGTAGTTAAACATGCCCTTTAACCTCTGCCACCCCTCTAGGTGGTGCTGCTGTCTGCCACCATGCCCCAGGATGTCCTGGAGGTCACCAAGAAGTTCATGCGTGAGCCAATCCGCATCCTGGTCAAGAAGGAGGAGCTTACCCTGGAGGGTATCAGACAGTTCTACATCAATGTGGAGAAAGAGGTGTGCGTTGCCCTTGGGCACAGATCTAAGATGGGGTTGCATTTGGTCCATTATCTCGCTAGAATCGATTTAGCCTGTTTTCTGACGAGATAGTTGAGTACATCCTATGGCTGCGCTGCCTTCAATTCTGAAGTGTTACGATTCAGTAATGTAGCAGAATCTTATCCAAACTTTCAAAATGGCTGCTGTAATCCAATGGGGGGGGGTTGATGAAACTAATCCATGTCAACTGATCCCAGAACCCCTTGGGCCTCCCGGTGGCCAGTTGGCATTCTGTCAGCTGGTTGTTAGCGTGGCCTCAGGCTCCCTGGGCGTGATCTGACTAAAGCTGTGAATGGCACACCTTCATGATTTACTATCCTGCCAAAGGCTTTCCACTTGTGAGATTTTGGCTCATAGATCATTTGGACTGTGGTAGAGAAGTATGAGTGAAAATATTGGTGGGTAAATCATCTGCATTGATGCGTTCTATACTTCTATTTTGGCCATTTGTACCTAAACTCGCAAGGCTAAACTAAATGATACTAAAGCTACTTCTGTTCAGACCATATCCAAATTGTGGAAGGTTATCAATGTGAGTGACTAAACTCACATCCTTGACTGCCTAGTCATCTTCTAACCCATTCTCAATGTCTCCCCTCTACCAGGAGTGGAAGCTTGACACCCTGTGTGATCTCTATGAGACCCTGACAATCACCCAGGCTGTGATCTTCATCAATACTAGGAGGAAGGTGGACTGGCTCACTGAGAAGATGCATGCCAGGGATTTTACTGTGTCCGCTCTGGTAAGACGAGGACCCTTTTGACTAGCCCATAAGGTCGGATAGAGTGCACCACATGCATCGCTGCTGTAATGTCGTATGTGCCCTCTATTCACTTCTATGGACTGACCTGACTACTCTAGCTGTTGCTATGAAATCTCTAGCAGAGTAAGGAACCACCTTTGAACTTGAGATTACTTGGGCTTCAGCCATAGCATGAATTTAACTTGGACCTTACGCTACAGACTAAATGCTGGAGAATTGAAACTAACGGTTTCATTTACGGTAATTTTAGATTGAGGCACTGCATGGTCAATTCAACATCTGCATTTGGCCATGCAGAATTTACGGTGATACAGCCTCTGCAGAAGTCAGGGCATTCCTGCTTCAGCTTCACGGCGCTGTTGTCAAGGGAGCTTGTTTATACAGGACCTCTTGCCCCCACCTATCGTCAACCAATCATGTCAATGCGGAACTATATGGAGTCCTCGGCCTTGTTACAATATTTGGGAGGCGCAATGCGGTACAGAGCTCAGTTTGGTCTCTGCGTGCCTCCGGAGGCTCCACGGCGTCTCATACATCTTTTCAGATCAAGCTTAAATTGACTCTTAGATTTGTGACCCAGGCACAAGGCAATCAAAGTGATGTTCATAAGTGTAGTCTGATTTCCTTAATGTAGCTGTCAATGTGGGGTTGTCCCATACAATTAGTGTGCGCGGCAAGTCAATGGGGTCGGAATTCTATTTATACGATCTGACTTCACCCCCCCCCCCCTGTCAACTGGGCAAGGCGGTGTCCTCTAATGGCACTGAATCTTATATCTGGCAGGGGAAGAGAAACAGTCCATGTTCATCCCAGCCAGCTCTGTTCAGTGAGGAATAGGCTGGTTCATGCTATGGGCACAGATGACACAAACTTATTATTTTCACATTGTGTATAGCATTTTGACAACCCAGTCAAAAAGTCCATCGTGGCATTACCACACCAATGATAGTCTACAATATCCAAACTGGACCCTGGGTCCAAAGGAATCTCATACCAATGTCTTATGCATTCGTATGACTTGTAGCTCATGTCTTATCTCTTCCAGCACGGCGACATGGACCAGAAGGAGAGGGACTTGATCATGAGGGAGTTCCGTTCAGGCTCCAGCAGGGTTCTCATCACCACTGACCTGCTGGTAAGTCCCTTCCTGTTAATGGTGTCCCACTAATGGTTGCCCCCACCCACTCCCTGTTAGTTTGGGCCCAGAACTCTCCTACCAGCTTGGTCTTAGGTAGTGATTTTAGTCTGCTCTCCAGTGACTAGGTTCAAAGTCCCAACTCATGACTTATTAGCGGTTTACAGCTGTTCTCTAATGTAATGTCTGTTTCCTTGTTGGCTGACTATACCAAACATGTCCGTCCTCTTATGCTTTGTCACCAGTCGAAGTACAGCGCTAATGAGTGATTATTCCCTTGGTCTCTGTCCCGCTCCAGGCCAGAGGTATCGATGTCCAGCAGGTGTCCCTGGTCATCAACTATGATCTGCCCACCAATAGGGAGAACTACATCCACAGGTGACTTAAAGTGCAATTCCTAGAAGGCAGCGTTAGAAATGAACATTATGATCCATGCAGAGCAATATATTGACACCGGGGTGGTTTATGTGCCTACATATATCTGACTTTGTAGGTTGCACCTCTTATTGCTTCATACCATTATGAACGTGCTCAAGCGACAGTGTAGTGTTGGCCCGAAAGTTCTGACACCCTCAGTCATTCTGACAGAGGCCAACGACTAGTCTGAATTACACTGCCATTGCTAAAGTAGTCAAATATTACTTATGTAACAACTTTGCCAGCATGCCAGTTTTACTTTAGACTGATGTCAATGTTGCGCGCTAGCCAATTGTCAAAAGACTTTCTAATGGTGTGCTCCACTCAAATATTATACACTTTAAATGATCAAAGGTTTTCCTAACTACTTTTCAATGTCATTGTATTTCCAAGCCACTGAAATGCACTTGATAATCATCAGTGCTCATTTATTAGAATGCTCAGTTGTGCATCTGCAACCATGAAAGTAAGCGTAGGTTTCTAGAGCTGTATAATGATGAAATCCATGCGTGTCAACTGACTCTGGAACCCCCTGAGTGTTCTAGTTCTACCACTCAGCGTTCTGTTGGCTGGTGTGTTCTGGACCTCAGGGCTCTGGAACTCATGATCAGATTCCACACTGGCTGAATACAGCGTATTTGATGGAAGTTGTGATGTCTTTCCATGTTCTCTTACAATGCATTTAGTGGAGTACACTGGTTAGACTTACAGAATTGGGGAAAACAAATGGCTAAATGTGAACTGTCAATGGTTCCAGATAATGGGTTGAACTGATCTCTTGTCCAGTAGCACCAAGCAGCTCCTCTACATGCAGCAGGTCCATTTCAACATGTCAACCAAAAGAGATGCAACTAAATATCCAACCTAAACCCTCCATTCTCTCCGGTCAGGATTGGTCGAGGGGGTCGTTTTGGCCGCAAGGGAGTTGCCATCAACATGGTGACTGAGGAGGACAAGCGCACGCTGAGGGACATCGAGACGTTCTACAACACCACTGTTGAGGAGATGCCCATGAATGTGGCTGACCTCATCTAGATTCTGGAAGATTTCCTTCTGCCCCGCCCCAAACCTTCTGTCCTCTCTCAATCCCCTTGGCTTCAACAAAACCCCAAACCCAATAGCCCCCTCCAATCGGTTAAAACGACGATCACTCAGATCCTGGAGCCCTCCCCCTCTTGACCGGAAATCCGATCCTATTTCACCTTTGGTTCCTATCCTTGTGATTGAATACCGACTGGTATTCAAACTCAATACAAATGATTTTACTCTTACACTGGGGTTTTTGTCTTGTCCTCATAGCCCTTTACGGTATTCTGGTCAGGTAAGTATAGTATAGCTTAAGTTCTACCCCACCCACACCACTTTCCAAAGTCAAAAATGCATTGTCGATGGGGTTGTTCCTCTTTGGAACAACCCCTGACACCCTGAGATGGTTCTAAATTATTGGGTGCCCAAGCACTAAGGACTGATACTGGGTGATTAGTTGACTCCCCATAGAGTTTGATAGAGGGCACACATGCATCTTAGCCGTAATGGCTTTTGTGCATTTTAGTTATTTAGCAGATGCTCTTATCCAGAGTGTCTTACAGGAGCAATTTCTGTTAAGTGCCTTGCTCAAGGGCATTTTTTTTCTTCAGTTGTCTCTTGGGGTTTTGGGCCAGTAATCTAAAGGTTGCTGGTAACGCTCTTAACCACTAGGCTACCTGCCGTCTGTGCCCTCTATTTAACTTAATGGACTGACCTGACCACCTTAGTTGTGGTTGTCTACTCTTTACCCCCAATTGATGCAACTTAATGGCATTTGTGTATAATGTTGGGAAGTGACTAGCTTTTAGTTAGGGTGACTCTGGCTGCATCTGACACTGTACCCTATTCCCTATATACTGCACTATGTAGGCTACAGGGTGCAATTTTGGACGCATCTCACTATTGTGACGTGCTTCATTGCTCTCCAGTCAGTGGGTGTTAATAGTTCTTAAGTGTGACTATAAAATTACTATTGCCCTTTTGGGGGGGGGGGGGGGGGGTTCTTGGAGAAGTTATTACGTACCAGAATAGTACTTCCGAAAAGACTACAATGTATCCAGCTCGTCTTGGGGTGGGTTTTAAAGGGTGTTCAAGGAGCATCTTCAACAAATAACAAATAAAATGTGAGATGTGATCATGAATGAGTATGAAATGTTTCCTTGATCCTGATCTCTGCTGTGTGATTCTCTTGTTTATACTTTCTTTATCCTTTTGTATAGTCCGAAGTTGAGGTAGCATTATTTTTAGTTTGAAGCCTGTCGTGTATTGGTGGGGTGGCAGGGCGACTGCTGCTCAAGGCAGAAAATGTGACATTCCAACTTTTCCCAAAAATTCCCAGATTTCCCAGGAATCTCAGTTGGAAGGGTTCTGCAGCCCTACAGAGATCCATCTATGCCTTGTTTCCAATTGTCACAAACCCGGTTGTGAGGATTTTACGTTTCACAGGCTATTTTCTTTAGTTTATGATTTTCTTTCCAGAAAGATTAGATTTGAAAGGGTGTCACGTTTGTAACCTACCTCACCAAACTGTTGGAGAGGTCTTTATACGAAGGACCAACCTACAAATGATGGCGATTGTCTTTATTTTTTCCGTTTTATAAAATTGCCTCACTGGGTGGGTGGGGGAAAGGAATGTGCAGAGTTATTGCTTTGTCAGTGCTATTTTTTAACTGAATTTATTAAAGGAAATGTGATATTGTTAACATTTTTTTGAGACAGAAGCCGTGTACCAAAATTTCTACATTGGGTTCTGTATAGTATTTATTTTAATGGTCTTAAATAAAATAAAGGTATTTCTCCTTTTTAACAAGAACTATGGTTGCAATTGCATTCGTGTACATTTTCACACATTAGGTTGTTAAAAAAAAGTATATTTTGAATAATTTCTGGTGTTTGTAGTTGGTTTATGTTCAAATCTGCTTTCACATATTTAGGGTAAGCCAGAGACATTGGACCTGTTGTGTCCGTGAGCATGGACAGCTCCAT
This sequence comes from Salvelinus alpinus, assembly GCF_045679555.1. NCBI lineage: Eukaryota > Metazoa > Chordata > Actinopteri > Salmoniformes > Salmonidae > Salvelinus > Salvelinus alpinus. Next base: position 23,752,311 of record NC_092116.1, read on the forward strand.
TGAGGCCAACTGTCTTGAGGTACAGTGCCACTGAGTTGGTGACTACTGCCAGTGTTCCAAGCAGTATAAAGCAAATGATGACTGACTGCCACCTGCAGTTATGGGATGTTTACTTACGAGTATAAATCATTGGCTGATCCTAAAGACCTTGATGGAGTTGTGATCTCTCATTCCATAGGAAGTCCCACCCAGTTCAACTTAAACTGAAATAATTCAGTGGTGCTGCCTACGATGAAGCAGTCATAAGGTAAGCCTAGTATTTCACTTCAGTCTTTAGATGGCCTTGAAGAGTGGGTTACAAACTGGTACTGTTTGAAATCAAGTAAATCATGGTTCAAGTTGCATTCATATGTACTTAAAAAAAGTTGTCACATGCTTTGTAGACAATAGGCGTAATAGACTGATAAGCTTACATACGGGTCCTTCTCCAACAATGAAGTTATAGATTTAATAATTGTATCTATCATGCATTTAGACATCTCGAAGTCCTAAAAAACATCCTACCATTGCGACGATCTTGATAAATCTTAATTGATAAAGGTGACGGTGGGTTACAAAAACTGGTGCTGTTTAAAATCACCACAAGGCGGCAACTATAAACCCAGTCAGGCTGCCCAACTATGAAACTGGCATGAGGTTGGGACTAGATGGAGAACAGCAATAGGAGGTTAGTAAAGTATTTTATCTAACTCTTCCTAACCGTAAGTTCTCTTAACCTATCACGTTAGTTCTCTTAACCTGCTACGTTAATTATCCTAACCTGCTTCGTTAATTCTAACCTACCGCATTAATTCTCCTAACCTGCTGCATAAGTTCTAACCTTATTAACCAAATTTTCCTAACCTACTGCGCTAATTCTCCAAACCTACCATGTTAATTCTCCTAACCTTATTAACCTAATTCTCCAAACCTACCATGTTAATTCTCCTAACCTGCTGCGTTAATTCTAACCGTAACCAAATTTTCCTAACCTACCATGTTAATTCTCCTAACCTGTCGTTATTCTAACCTGCCGCGTTAGTTCTCCTAATCTGCTGTCTACTAACTAGTCGGAACCCCTGAAATTATGTTCCTGGTGTCTTGTGAATTGGCCACTGCCATCACCCCCTGGTGCTGCTACTAGAGCTGTGTTTAGACAAGCAGCCCAATTCAGATTTTTTTCCCCACTAATTGGTCTTTTGATCAATCACATGAGATACTTTTCAGAGCTGATCTGATTGGTCAAAATACCAAATTGTGGCAAACAATGTCAGAATTGGGCTGCGTGCCTAAATGCAGCTTACTTAAAGTACAGTTGGTCTGTTTCAAGTTGCTCTAGTTCAGGGGTGTTCAAATCTTACGCTACGAGGTCCGGACTACTGTTGGTTTTCTGCTCTACCTGATGAAGTGTCCCAGGTCTAAATCAGTCCCTGGTTAGAGGGGTAGAATCTCATTCTCTCTCAGGGACACAGACCAGGCTAGGCTATGGCTCGTAAACTGTCCCTTCACACCTCTGTCCCTAGCCAAATGATAGGTTGCTAGGAGTCATGGTTGCCAGTGGCCTTATCACACTTAACTATGCAAGTCATTTAAGAACAAATTCTTATTTACAATGACGGACTACACCGGCCAAACTCGGACGACGCTGGGCCAATTGTGCGCCAACCTATGGGATTCCCAATCACGGCCAGTAGTGATGCCTCTTGCACTGAGATGCAGTGCCTTAGACTGCTGCGCCACACAGTGTGGTTAGCCAATCACAGACAGTCATCTTGGGTCCCAGATCCCCAATTCCTGCCTCCCCCTCTGTCTCCTTCAAGCAGCCACAGAGAGAGCAGCAAGCTCATCTCTGTCCTGCACAACAACAGCTGGACTCGTCTCTGGACTTCCACTACCTTTCCATGTGTGTTTCATCTGTGTGTGTGTGTGTGTCAATAAAGTATCCTTGTGTGTAACTCTGAGGTTGCCTTATTCCCCTCTAACCAGGGGAGGTGCTAGTGGGTCACAGATCAGCCTCAACGGAGAGTCGCTCTCTCTCAATTAGACTTCATAACACATACACAGCATAAAAAGCATAAACGTTACTACTAGCTAGTATCTGCATTTCCCTTATGCCTGAATGTCACTGGAACTTTGCCATGATTCCTTGGTACAACTAAAGCTATTATCTTGAAGCAACAGTATCTGTTTCAAGTGTGGCTTGTGGTGACATGTCTTTGTAACAGAAAAACATCTTATTAGGCACTAGTAATTTTGTCTAGGCTACTATAGTTCCTTGATAACAACCAGTGGTGGAAAAAGTACTCAATTCTCATACTTGTGTTTAGGGAGTCAGCCAGATCAGAGGCAGTAGGGATGACCAGGAATGTTCTCTTGATAAGTGTGTGAATTGGACCATTTTCCTGTCCTGCTAAGCATTGAAAATGTAATGAGTACTTTTGGGTGTCAGGGAAAATGTATAGAGTAAAATGTTCATTATTTTCTTTAGGAATGTAGTGAAGTAAAATAAAGTTGTCCAAAATATAAATAGTAAAGTACAGATACACCAAAAAACGACTTAGGTAGTACTTTAAAGTATTTTTACTTCAGTACATTAGACCACTGATAGCAGCTGGCTTGAGCAGGGTGGGAAACAACTGCAGTGTTATAAAATAGTATCAGAAATCAAGACAGATGTTTTTTTTTAAATTAGCAGATTAAACTATGAACCATCTATTTGTCTTGATACAGGCCTCGTCTCTTGTAACAGCCAATCGAATAGCTGAGATAAAATCTGCAGAATTTCCAATCATTCTATCACCTATCTTTGCTATGATACATTTCTTTTGAAACAAAAGGAGACAAGATTATATTCATACATTATCCTATGAAGTCTGAGGATCTTAGAGGTGTAGTTTAGCTTAATAACCACCAGATGTCGTTTCAGGAAAAGTTAATCCACTTTAACTATCCTGGTTTGCCCCAATAAGCCATATGTATTACTGCTGTTTCTGTTGGTGTTTCTATATTAGAGGGAAAGACCTGGATACATTGAGGCATTTTGTTACTAACCATTCGTCTTTTAATTCCCTCCTTGCCATTTTGATTATTGCTACACTACATGACTAAAAGTCTGTGGACACCTGCACTTCGAATATCTCATTCCAAAATCATGGGCATTAATATGTCGTCTGTCCCCCCTTTGCTGCTATAAAAGCCTCCACTTTTCTGGGAAGGCTTTTAACTAGATGTTGGAACATTGCTGCTGGGACTTGCTTCCATTCAGCCACAAGAGCATTACAGAGGTCGGGCACTGATGTTGGGCAATTAGGCCTGGCTCGCAGTCGTCATTCCAATTCATCCCAAAGGTGTTAGATAGGGTTGAGGTCAGGGCTCTGTGCAGGCCAGTCATGTTCTTCCACACCGATCTCCGCAAACCATTTCTGTATGGACTTCGCTATTGTGCACGGGGGCATTGTCATGCTGAAACAGGAAAGGGCCTTCCCCAAGCTGTTGCCACAAAGTTGGACGCACAGAATCATCTAGAATGTCATTGTATTCTGTAGCGTTAAGATTTCCCTTCACTGGAACTAAGGGGCTTAGCCCGAACCATGAAATAAGCCTCAGACCATTATTCCTCATCCACCAAACTTTACAGTTGGCACTATGCATTGGGGCAGGTAGCGTTCTCCTGGCTTCCGCCAAACCCAGATTCCTCCGTCGGACTGCCAGATGGTAGAGCGTGATTTAACACCCCAGAGAACAAGTTTACACTGCTCCAGAGTCCAATGGCGGCAAACTTTACACCACTCCAGCTGACGCTTGGCATTGTTCATGGTGATCTTAGGCTTGTGTGTGGCTGCTCGGCCATGGAAACCCATTTAATGAAGCTTGCATCGAACAGTTTTTTTGCTGACGTTGCTTCCAGAAGCAGTGTTACAACTAAGGACAGACGATCTTTACACTCTAAGCACTTCAGCACTCTCCGGTCCTGTTCTGTGAGCTTGTGTGACCTACCACTTCGCAGCTGAGCCGTTGTTGCTCCTAGATGTTCCCACTTCACAATAACAGCACTTACAGTTGACTGGGGCAGCTCTAGCAGGGCAGAAATTTGGCGAACTGACTTGTTGGAAAGGTGGCATCCTATGACGTGAGTCACTGAGTCACTGAGCTCTTCAGTAAGGCCATACTTCTGCCAATTATTGTCTATGGAGATTGCATGGCTGTACGCTCAATTTGATACACCTGTCAGCAACGGGTGTGGCTGAACCTGCCAAATCCACTAATTTGAAAGGGTGTCCACATAATGTATGTATAGTGTATTTTGTTTAGAGTAAGCCTGTTGGTCGGGTAATCTACCAGCATCTCTCTCACCGTATATAACCTCAATTATAGTAGCAGCTATTCAAGCCCAAAGGCATCTTTATTCAATATTCCTCAACACACATGCACCCATATACACCCATACACCACACAAACCATTTTCCTCCATCTGTCCCTCATACACTGTCCGCCAACTTCCCAGCACTCCCCTCACTTACTCCACCATAGACCATACCTCTCTGTTTGTCCCCTTCCCAAACAAACAGGTCTATCCCCTAGCCCATTCCAAACCCCCTGTGGCCGACACCTCATCACAACAAGTTATGTTTCTATGTGTTATTATACGTGTTCACTCAGTCACAGTGTAGGTGGCCCACCGTCCAACCCCAACCACTTTCACTACCCTGGGTCTGTGCTGGCTATAACCCCAACCTCCACCTCCCTCTCCCCCCGCTGGCTGCTCGATTGTGTGGCAGAGGATTATGCGAGGGGGAGGCTCGTAAAGGGCCTGCCAAGGTCTTTCTGGGCTGTGACGGATGGATGGGAGACTGAAGGCACCATTAGCATGAGAAGAGAGGAGGGAGAGAGGTGGGAGAGAGGTGCATTCAATGGGCCTGTCAGAGAAGACTAAGGAACAACCCCACCCTCCTTTCCATTCCTCCACCTCCTTCGCCACCAAAACCCACCACCCTTCTCTTCTTTTCTTTAGCCAGACTTCTCTCTCTCCTCCAACTTTTCTATCTCCTTTCTTCCTTCACTTCTTCAACTTATTCCCTCCTTTGTTTCTGTCTGTCTTTCTTTCATTCTTTCTCTCTCTGCCCCTCTCTAATCTATCTGTCTTTCTCTGCCCCTCTCTAATCTATCTGTCTTTCTCTGCCCCTCTCTAATCTATCTTTCTTTCCTTTTTTAACCCCCGTTTCTTAGTTGATTTCGTCTCACTTAATTTCTGTTCATTTTCATTTCCTTTCCATCAAGCTCAATGTTATCGGGGTGATTACCATAGCATTTGAATCCTCATGATTTGGTCTGGTGCAAATGACTCTGACAATAAACTCTAAAATAGGGTTTAGATACACACTGCCCTGAGTGGGACTCAGTGGCCATGATGTCATGCTAGGCTTCTCAAATGCACATTAAGTGACTGACACCATATTCGGTAAAGGGTGTCAGGGACATCCACTTCGGTAAAGGGTGTCAGGGACATCCACTTCGGTAAAGGGTGGCAGGGTGTTATGAATTAGATTATAGCTTAATATGAATTAATCATTAACCTTTTTTCCAAGATGGCGTAGCAGTCGGATGTGTGTTTGTCTTTGTCTTATCCTGTGTATATATTTTAATCTCACTTTCTATCTACGAACTAAATATACGTTCCTGCAACCCGCCTCAGCCAATGTGGTACGGATCTGCTATTTTTATTCCTTATAACTGGAACCTCCATCAGGAGCTAGCCATCTAACTAGTTACTAGCTATCGGTCTTTGTTAGCCACGGCTAGCGGCCTTCACTTTTAGCTCGGACACCAGCCAGCCTTAGTTCGGACAATACCTGCCAGTCTGCACAGCGCGATATCAACCCAGAGCATATCGGACTGCTTCTCTCTACCACATCACCGGATTCCTGCCGCAAGCTCTGGACAACTACACCGGATCATCGCAGCTAGCTAGCTGCAATCAAGTGGCTACTGTTAGCTAACGCCTCTGTCCCGAAGCAAGCACCAGTTAGCCTTGAGCTAGCCTTGAGCTAGGCCTATATACCAGCTAACTTCTTGGGCTACAATACCTCTTTTGCCAATTGGCCTGGACCCTTTATTGTCGACACGGAGCCCCACCAATCCATCACGACTGGTCTGCCGACGTAATCGTCCGATGTGGTTTCAACAGGCTTTTCCATTGCGATGTCACCGCAATGCCCCGGCCCGCGAGCTTTCTGAACGCTGTTGTCTCCCGCTCGCCTAGCGTAGTAGCGACTACCGAACAGCTCCCTGACTCAGCTATTGCTGCTATTGGACCCTATGATCACTCGGCTACACAACTGATGCCTGCTGGACTATTTACTAACGTGGTACCTCTTTGTTTATCTGTCAGCCCCAGTCTTGAACTCAGGTCCTATGCGTACCTAACTGACCCTCTCTGCCCATTCATCGCCATTTACCCGTTGTTGTCTTAGCTCTCCCGATCAACACCCACACCGTGATTGCTTTATGCCTCTCTCTAATGTCAATATGCCTTTTGTCTACTGCTGTCTCGGTTAGAACTTATTGTTTTATTTCACTGTAGAGCCCACAGTCCCGCCAAACATGCCTTAGATAGCTCTTTTGTCCCACCCCCCAAACATGCGGAGACCTCACCTGACTTAACTGGTGCCTCCAGAGATGCAATCTCTCTCATCGTCACTCAACGCCTAGGTTTACCTCCACTGTACACACATCCTACCATACTTTTGTCTGTACATTATGCCCTGAATCTATTCCACAACGCCCAGAAATCTGCTCCTTTTATTCTCTGTTCCCAGCACACTAGATGACCAGTTCTTATAGCCTTTAACCGTACCCATATCCTGCTCCGCCTCTGGTGATGTAGAGGTTAACCCAGGCCCTGTAGCCCCCAGCATCACACCGATTCCCTTGGCGCTCTCGTTTGTTGACTTCTGTAACTGTAAAAGCCTTGGTTTCATGCATGTTAACATAAGAAGCCTCCTCCCTAAGTTTGTATTATTCACTGCTTTAGCACGCTCCACCAACCCTGATGTCCTAGCCGTGTCTGAATCCTGGTTTAGGAAGGCCACCAAAAATTCTGAAATTCCCATCCCCAACTAGAACATTTTCCGTCAAGATAGAACTGCCAAAGGGGGTGGAGTTGCAATCTACTGCAGAGACAGACTGCAGAGTTCTGTAATACTATCCAGGTCTATGCCCAAACAGTTCGAGCTACTGCTTTTAAAAATCCACCTTTCCAGAAACAAGTCTCTCTCTTGTCTCAATTTTCTAACATCTGTGGCATTTGGCTCACAGGCAAGGGAATAAAACAAATATTGCTAGAACCTATTTCTTGAATTCTAAATATCAGACATTTGAAAGCTCTAGTTTTGACATTCATAATACCTCTGATGGCAGTAACTTTACAAGCACTAATTATGGTCAATTTAGACTGAGAATAGTATCTAGTTATGGTAAGGGGTGAACTAAGTGTAGCCAGTTATAATTTTAATGGTGTAGCAGATTATAAAAAAAGATCAGTCTTTACATGGCTAAAAGAAAAGGAATATAACATATACTGTTTACAGGAAACTCACTCTACATCCTTAGATGAAGATGCATGGAAAAAGGAATGGGGTGGTGAAGTAATTTTCTGTCATGGACAAAGGAACTCAAAGGGTGTGATGATATTAATTACCAAAAATTTCGATCTGAATGTGCAAATAGTCAGGAATGATTCGCAAGGAAGGTGGATCCTTTTGAATATGAAAGTGGACAAAAAAGAGATTTGTCTCATTAATCTATATGGTCCAAATCAGGATGATCCACACTTCTTCGAAAACATTTATACCAATTTATTGAACTTACAGGCAACAAATGATCTAATCATTATGGTAGGACACTATAACACAGTGTTAAGTACCTCAATGGACCGTAAAGGTAATCACTCTACAAACTATAATCCCCTTGCCCTTAAGGAAATGACAAATATTATGGACACATTAGAAATAGTGGATATTTGGAGACTAAAAAACCCCGACCTAGTGAGATATACATGGAGGAGACTTAATCAAGCTAGTCGTCTTGACTACTTTCTTGTATCTTTCTCTCTTGTATCAAAGGTTTAAAAAGTTTTAATAGGAGACAGAATGCGATCGGATCATCATCTAATTGGCCTTCACATAACTCTTATAGATTTTCCACATGGATGGGGATATTGGAAATTTAATCAAAGTTTACTGGAGGATAACTTATTTTGAACAAAGACAAAATAATTTATAACCTAATTCTCCAGTATAATATAGGTTCAGCAAATCCCCTTATTGTTTGGGATACCTTTAAAAATGTACCTTCAGGGGTCATTCAATTCAATATTCATCAATAATAAAAAAGCAGTTTCTGGCTAAAGAGACAAGACTAACAAGGGAAATCCATGAACTAATAGTACAGGTAGATAGCAATAAAAACGATACTACAGAGATACAAAATAAGTTAGAGGAAAAACAAAAAGAAAATAAGTTAGAGGAAAAACAAAAAGAACTGGAGGAACTTATTCAAGAACGATCTAATGTAATCTATTACAAAAATAAAGCAAACTGGATGGAATATGGAGAAAAATGCACAACATTTTTCATGAATCTCCAATGCAGGAACACTAACAAAAAGAATTTGCAGAAACTCGTTACTGAAGACGGAGTCATCTATGATTCTCCGAATGATATTTTAAAAGAGGAAGCTAATTGTTTTAGGCAGATGTTCTCTTCTCCGTCTCATCCTTTCCCACTGAATGAAGATTATGGTAAGGAATTCTTTCCAAATAATATAAAAAATGGAAACTTAACAAATGTACAGAAATATCAGTGCGAAGGCCAAATTACAGAGGAATAACTTCTTGAGGCTATTATATCCTTTCAGTCTGGAAAAACCCCAGGGCTTGATGGCCTACCGGTAGAGGTATATCAAGTATACTAAAAGCTCCATTGTTAGATTGTTTTAACTACTCCTATAGAAATGGTAGTTTGTCAGGTACTCAGCAGGAAGGTTTGATTTCTCTATTATTAAAACAAGACCCAGATGGCAAGACCCAGTCTATCTAAAAAACTGGAGGCCCCTTACACGTCAATGTTGTGATGCAAAAATACTAGCAAAATGCATAGCACTCAGAATTAAAAGGGTTTTACCAGGTATTGTTCATCCTGATCAGACAGGTTTTTTACATGGACGATACATTGGAGATCATATACGACAACTACTAGAAATAATAGAACATCATGAAACATATAAGAAGCCAGGAATGGTATTTACAGCGGAGTTTGATCATGTAAGACTGGATTGTATTTATAAATGCCTGGATTTTTTCAATTTCGGTAATTCTCTTATAAAATGGGTAAAAATAATGTATAACAACCCCATGTGTAAAATAGTAAATAATGGCTACTTCTCAGAGAGTTTTGAATTGTCAAGAGGAGTTAAACAAGGGTGTCCGCTGTCACCATATCTATTCGATATGGCCATCGAAATGCTAGCTATTAAAATCAGATCCAATAACAACATTAGAGGATTAAAAATCCAAGGCTTAAAGACCAAGGTGTCCATGTATGCCGATGACTCAAGTTTTATATTAAGTCCGCAAGCTAGATCCCTGCAATGTCTCATTGAAGATCTAGATAACTTTTCTGTACTCGCTGGACTAAAATCTAATTATGATAGGTGTACAATATTACATATTGGATCCTTAAAAAATACAACTTTTACATTACCCTGCAGTTTACCTATAAAATGGGATGATAGTGAAGTAGACATACTCTGTATTCATATCACAAAAGATATAAATAAGCTATCCACAATGAATTTCAATAGAAAACTTGTAAAAATAGACAAGATCCTGCAACCATGGAAAGGTAAATACCTGTCTATTTATGGAAAAATTGAGCCGTTTTAACTCCTTAGTCATATCTCAGTTTACTCACTTACTTATGGCGCTGCCTACTCCTGATGATTCGTTTTTCAAATCATATGAGCAAAAAATATTTTGCTTTATCTGGGATGCTAAACCAGACAAAATAAAACATGCCTATCTATATAATGAATATGAATTGGGTGGGTTGAGATTATTAAATATAAAAGCACTAAACCTCTCTCTAAAAGCTTCACTCATTCAAAAGTTTTATTTTACCCCGAAATGGTTCTCAAGTAGATTACTAAAAAAAGCTCATCCATTGTTTAAAAATTGCCTTTTTGCCTTTGTGCAGATTGTCATGTCTCATTTTCGATTAATTGAAAATGATACTTTTTTCAAGTATCTCTCTTTTTCAAACAAGCATTACAGAGCTGGCTACAATTTCAATTTCATCCCCCTGAAAAGATAGAACAAATAGTACAACAAATATTATGGCTGAACTCAAATGTGCTGGTTGATAAAATACCTGTATTTATGGGAAAGTTGTTTGAAAAGGGTATTTTGTTCGAAAATGATATTGTAAATTGGAATGGTAGAGTTATGTCCTTCATGGATTTATCAGAATTGTACGGAAAGGTCTGCTCAATCCAAGAGTACAACCAATTGATTACAGCATTGCTCCAAAAATGGAGGCGGTGGCAACGGGAGGAGGTAGGGAACTGGTCTGTCTGCCCAATATAAAGGATAAAAACTGGCGGAGGAATAAAAATAGCTGAAATAGGAAAGTATACCACTTTCATTTGAGGACCAGGATGTTGACAACTGTGCCATACAGATTGCAAAATGGTTGGGAAGAGATTTTTGATGTACCGATTCCATGGTACGAGGTGATATATAAAACAACGCAAGATTCAAGACTTCGTACTTTTCAGCTAAAATTATTATATAGAATTCTTGCCACCAACAAAATGTTGAATATTTGGGGCATAAAATCATTGAAGCTTTTGTTGTGAGGATACAGAATCAATAGACCATTTATTTTTGGTATTGCCCTCGGGTAGCCTGTTTCTGGTCTCAGGTTCAGGAATGGCTGAAATGCATTGCATTGATCTAAAATTGACCCTAAAAATAGTACTGTTAGGAGATCTGGGGAGACCGGATCAGTCAATTACTAATATACTAATACTCTTAGTAAAAGTATTTATCTTCAACTCGCAATCTGTGGATTCTATTTGATTAGATAGATTGAAATTGTACGTTAAACATCACAGCATAGTTGAAAGATATGTGTTGCGTTGAAACCCGAAGTGGGTGGCCAGCAGAGATAGATGGGATGGGCTGAGGGAAGCTGAGGGTTGGTATGTGGAATTGGAGACAAGTGGGAGTGGAGTTGCTGTGTGGGAGATAGAATGATGGTCAAAGATAAAAGTAAAACTTTTTTTTTTTTAATTAAAATTAAACATAATAAAAAGTACATTTGAATGACACTAAGTGGCAGTGTTTTTACAACTAATGCCGGTTGGCCTGAGGCTGATTTTGTGCAGGTGTTTGTACACATGCATATACACACACTCTCATTCAAATGAACACATACAAGAACACACACGTACATGTAATAGTGCCAGACATGCACACAAACATATACAGTTGGCATTGCTGTTATGATTTTAGCTGTCCTTAATGTCCTTTGTTTTAAGTGTATTATTATTATATTTATTTATTTTTGCATTGTTGTTTGCTGTTTTCTTCTGTCTTTTCCTTTTTTCTCTTTAGTTCATTCTCTTGGTTGTTGGTGCATTGTGGGGTTCTTGGGGGTGGGGAATGGAATTAATTGTATTTTTTATTTTTCTTCCTGGGGGGGGGGGTCTGTGGGAGGGGTCTCGAATGGTTGAGGGACAGCTATTGGGGAACTGTGGGGGGATCTTGGAGGGTTCGGGTTCACGTTTTTTGGCCTGGTGGTAGATCGGGCATTGACCCTGGATGCTTCTGTGTGTCGCTCTGAATCTATTGGATGACTGGTATGATGTAGTTGTTGAGCGGCTTCACTGCAAATATATTGTAAGTTTTGAATATTCAATAAATAAAAAATACAAAATAATAGTAAGTCTCTCACTGTTGCTGCTTGTTATAGACCCCCCTCAGCCCCCAGCTGTGCCCTGGACACCATATATGAATTGATTGCCCCCAATTCATCTTCAGAGTTCGTACTGTTAGGTGACCTAAACTGGGATATGCTTAACACCCCGGACTTCCTACAATCTAAGCTAGATGCCCTCAATCTCAAACAAATTATCAAGGAACCCACCAGGTACAACCCTAAATCAGTAAACACGGGCACCCTCAAAGATATTATCCTGACCAACCTGCCCTCTAAATACACCTCTGCTGTCTTCAACCAGGATCTCAACGATCACTGCCTCATTGCCTGCGTCCATAATGGGTCCGCGGTCAAACGACCACCCCTCATCACTGTCAAATGCTCAATAAAACACTTCAGCGATCAAACCTTTCTAATCAACCTGGCCCGGGTATCCTGGAAAGATATTGACCTCATCCCGTCAGTAGAGGATGCCTGGTTATTCTTTAAAAGTGCTTTCTTGCCATCTTAAATAAGCATGCCCCATTCAAAAAATGTATAACTAAGAACAGATATAGCCCTTGGTTCACTCCAGACCTGACTGCCATTGACCAGCACAAAATGATCCTGTGGCGTACTGCATTAGCATCGAATAGCCCCCGAGATATGCAACTTCTCAGGGAAGTTAGGAACCAAAATATACAGTCAGTTAGGAAAGCAAAGGCTAGCTTTTTCAAGCATAAATTTGCATCCTGTAGCACAAATTCCACAAAGTTTTGGGACACTGTAAAGTACATGGAGAATAAGACCACCTCCTCCCAGCTGCCCACTGCACTGAGGCTAGGAAACACTGTCACCACCGATAAATCTACGATAATCGAGAATTTCAATAAGTATTTTTCTACGACTGGCCATGCCTTCCACCTGGCTACCATTACCCTGGCCAACAGCTCTGCACCCCCCGCAGCGATTTGCCCAAGCCCCCCCATTTCTCCTTCACCCCAATTCCAGATAGCTGATGTTCTGAAAGAGCCGCAAATCTGGAACCCTACAAATCAGCTGGGCTAGACAATCTGGATCCTCTCTTTCTAAAATCATCTGCCGCAATTGTTGCAAGCCCTATTACTAGCCTGTTCAACCGCTCTTTCGTATCGTCTGAGATCGCTAAAGATTGGAAAGCTGCCGCGGTCATCCCCCTCTTCAAAGGGGGAGACACTCTAGACCCAAACTGTTACAGACCCATATCTATCCTGCCTTGCCTTTCTAAAGTCTTCGAAAGCCAAGTTAACAAACAGATCACCGACCATTTTGAATCCCACCGTACCTTCTACACTATGCAATCTGGTTTTCGAGCTGGTCATGGGTGCACCTCAGCCACGCTCAAGGTCCCCAAATGAAATCATAACCGCCATCAATAAAAGACAGTACTGTGCAGCCGTCTTCATCGACCTGGCCAAGGCTTTCGACTCTGTCAATCACTGCATTCTTATCGGCAGACTCAATAGCATTGGTTTCTCAAATGACTGCCTCGCCTGGTTCACCAACGACTTATCAGATAGAGTTCAGTGTGTCAAATCGGAGGGCCTGTTGTCCGGACCTCTGGCAGTCTCTATGGGGGTGCCACACGGCTCAATTCTCGGGGGACTCTTTTCTCTGTATATATTAATGATGTTGCTCTTGCTGCTGGTGATTCTCTGATCCACCTCTACGCAAGCAACACCATTCTGTATACTTCTGGCCCTTCTTTGGACACTGTGTTAACAAATGCCATACAACACTCCTTCCGTGGCCTCCAACTGCTCTGAAATGCAAGTAAAACGAAATGCATGATCTTCAACCGATCGCTGCCCGCACCCGCCCGACTAGCATCACTGCTCTGGACGGTTCTGACTTAGAATATGTGGACAACTACAAATACCTAGGTGTCTGGTTAGACTGTAAACTCTCCTTCCAGACTCACATTAAGCTAAACATACCCTCGTAAAACTGACTATCCTACCAATCCTTGACTTCGGCGATGTAATTTACAAAATAGCCTCCAACACTCTACTCAGCAAATTGGATGTAGTCTCTCACAGTGCCATCCGTTTTGTCACCAAAGCCCCATATACTACCCACCACTGCGACCTGTATGCTCTCGTTGGCTGGCCCTCGCTTCATATTCGTCGCCAAACCCACTGGCTCCAGGTCATCTATAAGTCTTTGCTAGGTAAAGCCCGCCTTATCTCAGCTCACTGGTCACCATAGCAACACCCACCCGTAGCACGTGCTCCAGCAGGTATATTTCACTGGTCATCCCCAAATCCAACACCTCATTTGGCTGCCTTTCCTTCCAGTTCTCTGCTACCAATGACTGGAATGAATTGCAAAAATCACTGAAGCTGGAGACTTATATCTCCCTCACTAACTTTAAGCATCAGCTGTCAGAGCAGCTTACCGATCACTGCACCTGTACACAGCCCATCTGTAAATAGCCCACCCAACTACCTCATCCCCATATTGTTATTTATTTATTTGCACTTTTGCACCCCAGTATCCCTTCTTGCACATCATCATCTGCACATCTATCACTCCAGTGTTAATGCTAAATTGTAATTATTTCTCCACTTATGGCCTATTTTTTATTTTATTTTACCTTTATTTAACTAGGCAAGTCATGCTGACAACATGAGTGTAGTTTAAAACTTGTTTTACCAAGACATTATTTAATTTTTTTTCTACAAACTCCAAAAGAAGTGATGGCTGTTAACACCTGATTATCAGCAGTGTGGTAATTCCCATATTTATTTTATTCCCCAACAATTCAGCGAATTTCTCCTGATAGCGCTCTCATTATCTGAGGTGAAAACACTTCTCACCATCAGGGTTGACATATTAGTTATGACGTACAAGATTCGAAACTCCACACTGGTTCAAAGCGCTCTTTATTTTATTCACCGTTAAATATCATGTAGCGATGGCGCATTGTCGTGTATAAGGCTGCTGCGAATTTGTTTCCAATGCAAATGCACCCAATGCGGCAACCAGTATTCGGGCTGCACAGCGGCCACTGCTACCGTCTACTGTCATCCACAGTAGGCGACAGCCGACATTATTGGCAGGTATCGCTCATCAACACCTGCCTTGAGGATGGCAGATGCGTCTCTAAACATCCGGGGCGACATTTGAGTGTAATGTTTACTGTTAATTTTTTATTGTTTATTAAATTTCTATTTATTATCTATTTCACTTGCTTTGGCAATGTAAACATATGTTTCCCATGCCAATAAAGTCCTTCGAATTGAATTGAGAGAGAGAGAGAGAGAAGCGGAGGTGTGAAGATAATTATAGATAATGACCCCGAAACTGTCACATGGAGGAAAGAAAAGAAGGAAGGCTTGATATTATAACACCAAACTAATCCTCGTACATTTGTCTATTGACATAACTAATACTATTACATCCGCTTTGGTCTTGTGTGTTGCTTTTGAAAGTTCCTGAATGAAAGTTCCTGAATGTAGGCTATTGCAAGTATCGACTTGAGTTTCAAGAGTGTTTAAAATAATTAAAATAATTAAAGGAAAGGTTACTTTAGCCTTATATAAGCCTATATTGTAGCCCAAGTAACATCATAGGCTACAAACTAGAGGTCTTCACGGCTCCACCCGAACCCAAATACCGAGACCCGAACCAGGACCAAAATTCAAACTTTTTTCCTTTAGTCCGGGTTGGCTTGATTCTTTCGGTTCTCGGTCTATTTAACTCCAGCTGATAGACTCAAATGGACCCGACCAAGGCTCTGCATAGCCCATAGCAGATATATATAGCACCAGTCAAAAGTTTGGAAACAACTACTTATTCAACGGTTTTTCTTTATTTTTACTATTTTCTACATTGTAAAATAATAGTGAAGACATCAAAACTATAAAATAACACATATGGAATAATTTAGTAACCAAAAAAAGTGTTAAACAAAGTAGCCACCCTTTGCCTAGATGACAGCTTTGCACACTCTTGGCATTCTCTCAACCAGCTTCATGAAGTAGTCACCTGGAATGAATTTCAATTAACAGATGTGCCTTGTTAAAAGTTAATTTGTGGAATGTATTTCCTTCTTAATGCGTTTGAGCCAATCAGTTGTGTTGTGACTTCAAAGTAAGGGTGGTATACAGAAGATAGCCCTATTTGGTTAAAGTCCAAGTCTATATTATGGCAAGAACAGCTCAAATAAGCAAAGAGAAACGACAGCTCATCATTACTTTAAGACATGAAGGTCAGTCAAGGCAGAACAATTTAATAACTTTGAACATTTGTTCAAGTGCAGTTGCAAAAACCATCAAGCGCTATGTTGAAACTGGCTCTCATGAGGACCGACACAGGAAAGAAAGACCCAGAGTTACCTCCGCTGCACAGGATAAGTTTATTAGACTTAACTGCACCTCAGATTCCAGCCCAAATAAATGCTTCACAGATTTCAAGAAACAGACACATCTCAACATCAACTGTTCAGAGGAGACTGCGTGAATCATGCCTTCATGGTTGAATTGCTGCAAAAACAAACCATCAAACAGGCAAAGCGTCAAACGCTCATCGGATGTGGCAGTGCCTGCAAACCATTACAGACTACAAAGGGAAGCACAGCCGAGAGCTGCCCAGTGACACGAGCCTACCGGACGAGCTACACTACTTCTATGCTAGCTTCGAGGCAAATAACACTGAAACATGCATGAGAGCACCAGCTGTACCGGAAGACTGTGTGATCACGCTCTCCGCAGCAAATGTTTAAAAAAAAATTATTTAACCTTTATTTAACCAGGTAGGCCAGTTGAGAACAGGTTCTCATTTACAACTGCGACCTGGCCAAGAAAAAGCAAAGCAGTACAACACAAACAACACAGTTACACATGGAATAAACAAACGTACAGTCAATAACACAATAGAAAATCTATATATAGTGTGTGCAAATGTAGTAAGATTAGGGAGGTAAGGAAAAAAATAGGCCATAATGGTGAAATAATTACAATTTAGCATTAACACTGGAGTGATGATAGATGTGCAGAAGATGATGTGCAAGTAGAGATACTGGGGTGCAAAGGAGCAAATAAATAAGTAACAATATGGGGATGAGGTAGTTGGGTGGGCTATTTATATATGGGCTATATACAGGTACAATGATAAGTAAGCTGCTCTGACAGCTGTTGCTTAAAGTTATTGAGGGAGATTTAACTTTCCAGCTTCAGTGATTTTTGCAATTCGTTCCAGTCATTGGCAGCAGAGAACTGGAAGGAAAGGTGGCCAAAGGAGGAATTGGCTTTGGGGGTGACCAGTGAAATATACCTGCTGGAGTGCGTGCTACGGGTGTTGCTATGGTGACCAGTGAGCTGAGATAAGGCGGGCTTTACCTAGCAAAGACTTATAGATGACCTGGAGCCAGTGGGTTTGGCGACGAATATGAAGCGAGGGCCAGCCAACGAGAGCATACAGGTCGCAGTGGTGGGTAGTATATGGGGCTTTGGTGACAAAACGGATGGCACTGTGAGAGACTACATCCAATTTGCTGAGTAGAGTGTTGGAGGCTATTTTGTAAATTACATCGCCGAAGTCAAGGATTGGTAGGATAGTCAGTTTTACGAGGGTATGTTTAGCAGCATAAGTGAAGGAGGCTTTGTTGCGAAATAGGAAGCCGATTCTAGATTTCATTTTGGATTGGAGATGCTTAATGTGAGTCTGGAAGGAGAGTTTACAGTCTAACCAGACACCTAGGTATTTGTAGTTGTCCACATATTCTAAGTCAGAACCGTCCAGAGTAGTGATGCTAGATGGGCAGGCGGGTGCGGGCAGTGATCGGTTGAAGATCATGCATTTCGTTTTACTTGTATTTAATTAAGAGCAGTTGGAGGCCACTGAAGGAGTGTTCTATGGCATTGAAGCTCGTCTGGAGGTTTGTTAGCATAGTGTCCAAAGAAGGGCCACAAGTATACAGAATGGTGTTGCCTGCGTAGAGGTGGATTAGAGAATCACCAGCAGCAAGAGTGACATCATTGATATATACAGAGAAAAGAGTCTGCCCAATAATTGAACCTTGTGGCACCCCCATAGAGACTGCCAGAGGTCCGGTCAACAGGCCCTCCGATTTGACACACTGAACTCTATCTGAGAAGTCGTTGGTGAACCAGGCGAGGCAGTCATTTGAGGAACCAAGGCTATTGAGTCTGCCGATAAGAATGCAGTGATTGACAGAGTCGAAAGCCTTGGCCAGGTCGATGAAGATGGCTGCACAGTACTGTCTTTTATCGATGGAGGTTATGATTTAGTTTAGGACCTTGAGCGTGGCTGAGGTGCACCCATGACCAGCTCGGAAACCAGATTGCATAGTGGAGAAGGTACAGTGTGATTCAAAATGGTCGGTGATCTGCTTGTTAACTTGGCTTTCGAAGACTTTAGAAAGGCAGGGCAGGATAGATATGGGTCTGATATGGGTCAAATTATCTATTCATAGTCACTTCGCCCTTACCTACATGTACAAATTACCTCAACTAACCTGTACCCCCGCACACTGACTCGGTACCAGTACCCCTTCTATATAGCATCATTATTGTTATGTTATTGTGTTACTATTTTTTACTTTAGTGTATTTGGTAAATATTTTCTTAACTCTTCTTGAACTGCACTGTTGGTTAAGAGCTTGTAAGTAATCATTTCAGGGTAAGGTCTACACTTGTTGTATTCGGTGCATGTGACAAATAAAGTTTGATTTGAATTGATCACCCGACCTCAACCCAATTGAGATGGTTTGGGATTGAGTTGGACCGCAGAGTGAAGGAAAAGCAGTCAACAAGTGCTCACCATATGTGGGAACTCCTTCAAGACTGTTGAAAAAGCATTCCAGGTGAAGCTGGTTGAGAGAATGCCAAGCGTGTGCAAAGCTGTCATCAAGGCAAAGGGTGGCTACTTTGAAGAAACTAAAATATAAAATATGTTTTGATTTGTTTAACACTTTTTTTGGTTACTACATGATTCCATATGAGTTATTTCATAACTTTGATGTCTTCACTATTTTTCTACAATGTAGAAAATAGTAAAAATAAAGAAAAAGCCTTGAATGAGTAGGTGTGTCCAAACTTTTTAATGGTACTGTATATATATTCATTTTACGCTAAAGGGGGATTTTATTGACGCATAGAAAGACCAGCCAACATATAAGGGCCAATTTGTTAACCAGAAGAGCAACTTGGGTCCAATCGGGTCTGGTCTAGACATGGACTCATTAGGGTACGAGTGGGGTCTGGTTGTCACCGAGTCTATTCTGGTTCGGGTCTGATTATTCTCAGATCCGTTCGGTTCCGGGTCCAACTTTTTGGACTCGAGAAGACCTCTACTACAAACCACTAAAATCATGACAGAAATCACTCAGAAATGTGATCCTATTTATTTCAGATTCGTCTTTGATTTCCCAACAACAATGGTCACAGACAGAATATAGGCCGTATAATCTATACTCATATCCCAAGGCACATGTGTAGAAATGTGAACGAACCCCACATTTAAGTGATTAGTAAGCTCTAATAGTAAACAGACAGTACAATAGCACAGGTGCTGCCGCATCAGTCCATTAGTATTTAAGGAAAGCCCCGGACAATGGTGTGAGTGGCTGTGCTTTTGTCAAGCAGTAGGAATGGAAAACCTTGTTGCAACTTGCTGCTGCGGATTTAAACTTTCAAGGACTTGAAAACAGGATTTTAACATTGACAAAGAGTGGCAAAGTGGTGGCTGGTATATATATATATGTGAATGTGTGTAGGGAGAGAGAGGGGGGAAAGAGAGAGAGAGAGAGAGAGAGAGAGAGGGGGGAAAGAGAGAGAGAGAGAGAGGGGGGAAAGAGAGAGAGAGAGAGAGAGAGAGAGTGTGTGAGAGAGAGACTGGGACAGAGGTCCTCAGTAGGAGAGTTGTTTTTGTAGAAGAAAAAGGGAAAAAACAGACTGCAAAACTGAATGTAAAAAAAGAGAGAGAGAGAGGGAGTGAAGGGAAGAGAGGAGAAAGGGAGGGAGTGTTGGAAAAGATTCCAAAGGGGGTTGTCTTGGAAACGGAAACGGCAGAGTGGAGCCCGACAATCCCTGGTTTGATTGGTGTCTGGGCGTTACTGTCAGTCACCAACAGAGACCAACACCTGGCCTCACCAGAAAACACACACACACACACTTTCTCTCACACACACGCAAACACATACATACACTCACATGCACTCACTCTCTAAGGCTTTTCTCCCCCACTCAGCACACCTGCACTCTAGGGGCCTAAACAGAACATACACAAACACACACTCTTACATGACAAACACCTGCATCTAACACCTGCATCCAACACACTCTCTCCCTCTCACACACTTACACACACCTGCGATGCAAAACACCCTTCAACGCACCTGCCCCTCAAGCACACACTGAGACCCAAACACGGCGAGACAGAGCGAGAGAGAGAGATTTGAAATTTCTTTATTATTTTTGAACTTCTGTGAGTGTAATGTTTACTGTTAATTTTTATTGTTTATTTCACTTTTGTTTATTATCTACTTCACTTGCTTTGGAAATGTTGACATATGTTTCCCATGCCAATAAAGTCCTTAAATTGAAATTGAATTGAGAGACACAAGAAAAGGGCAACCAGTGAAGAACAAACACCATTGTAAATACAACCCATGTTTATTTATTTTCCCTTTTGTACTTTATCTATTTGTACATAATCAAATCAAATCAAATCAAATTTTATTAGTCACATACACATGGTTAGCAGATGTTAATGCGAGTGTAGCGAAATGCTTGTGCTTCTAGTTCCGACAATGCAGTAATAACCAACAAGTAATCTAACCTAACAATTCCACAACTACTACCTTATACACACACAAGTGTAAAGGGATAAAGAATATGTACATAAAGATATATGAATGAGTGGTGGTACAGAACGGCATAGGCAAGATGCAGTAGATGGTATAGAGTACGGTATATACATATGAGATGAGTACTGTAGGGTATGTAAACATAAAGTGGCATAGTTTAAAGTGGCTAGTGGTACATGTATTACATAAAGATGGCAAGATGCAGTAGATGATATAGAGTACAGTATATACATATGAGATGGGTAATGTAGGGTATGTAAACATTATATTAAGTGGCATTGTTTAAAGTGGCTAGTGGTACATTTTTACATAATTTCCATCAATTCCCATTTTTAAAGTGGCTGGAGTTGAGTCAGTATGTTGGCAGCGGCCGCTAAATGTTAGTGGTGGCTGTTTAACAGTCTGATGGCCTTGAGATAGAAGCTGTTTTTCAGTCTCTCGGTCCCTGCTTTGATGCACCTGTACTGACCTCGCCTTCTGGATGATAGCGGGGTGAACAGGCAGTGGCTTGGGTGGTTGTTGTCCTTGATGATCTTTATGGCCTTCCTGTGACATCGGGTGGTGTAGGTGTCCTGGAGGGCAGGTAGTTTGCCCCCGGTGATGCGTTCTGCAGACCTCACTACCCTCTGGAGAGCCTTACGGTTGTGGGCGGAGCAGTTGCCGTACCAGGCGGTGATACAGCCCGACAGGATGCTCTCGATTGTGCATCTGTAGAAGTTTGTGAGTGCTTTTGGTGACAAGCCGAATTTCTTCAGCCTCCTGAGGTTGAAGAGGCGCTGCTGCGCCTTCTTCACGACGCTGTCTGTGTGGGTGGACCAATTCAGTTTGTCCGTGATGTGTACACCGAGGAACTTAAAACTTTCCACCTTCTCCACTACTGACCCGTCGATGTGGATAGGGGGGTGCTCCCTCTGCTGTTTCCTGAAGTCCACAATCATCTCCTTTGTTTTGTTGACGTTGAGTGTGAGGTTATTTTCCTGACACCACACTCCGAGGGCCCTCACCTCCTCCCTGTAGGCCGTCTCGTCGTTGTTGGTAATCAAGCCTACCACTGTAGTGTCATCCGCAAACTTGATGATTGAGTTGGAGGCGTGCATGGCCACGCAGTCGTGGGTGAACAGGGAGTACAGGAGAGGGCTCAGAACGCACCCTTGTGGGGCCCCAGTGTTGAGGATCAGCGGGGTGGAGATGTTGTTACCTACCCTCACCACCTGGGGGCGGCCCGTCAGGAAGTCCAGGACCCAGTTGCACAGGGCGGGGTCGAGACCCAGGGTCTCGAGCTTGATGACGAGTTTGGAGGGTACTATGGTGTTAAATGCTGAGCTGTAATCGATGAACAGCATTCTCACATGGGTATTCCTCTTGTCCAGATGGGTTAGGGCAGTGTGCAGTGTGGTTGCGATTGCGTCGTCTGTGGACCTATTGGGTCGGTAAGCAAATTGGAGTGGGTCTAGGGTGTCCGGTAGGGTGGAGGTGATATGGTCCTTGACTAATGACATTTGTAATGTCTTTATTCTTTTGGAACTTTTGTGAGTGTAATGTTTATTGTTAACTTTTGTTTATTATCTAGTTCACTTGCTTTGGCAATGTTAACATATGTTTCCCATGCCAATAAAGCCCTTAAATTGAAATTGAATTGACAGAGAGATTTATAATGTGTGTCAATCAGGTGTCAACCAGGTCACTCTCACAGAATCTGTTTTATCTTGTCAGTCAGATGTCTCTCTCAGAAACTGTCCCACTCAGCACACCTGCACTCTATACGCCTATACAGAACACACACACAAACACACACTCTTACGTGACAAAGACCTGCATCTAACACACTCTCTCCCTCTCACACACTTACACACACCTGCTACCCAAAACACCCTTTAACACACCTGCCCCTCAAGCACACACTGAGACCCAAACACAGCGAGACAGAGCGAGCGAGAGAGGGAGAGAGAGAGATTTATAATGTCTGTCAGTCAGGTGTCAAACAGGTCACTCTCACAGAAACTGGCTCACCTATTGGGAGGGAGGGGGGAGGGGGGGGGCTCCTTTCTAACCTGAGAGCTGGCCTGGAAACTTCTTGTGGGCCAGAGCTAGTGTCACACACACACACACACACACACACACACACACACACACACACACACACACACACACACACACACACACACACACACACACACACACACACATATCTGTGTGTCACCTGCATGCTAGAAACCTCAGAGAGCAACTAAAGATGTTATTGTGACCTGACCACACCATTACCTGTTTTAAAGTAGCCAAATGAAAATCACTTTAAAAGTGCTTTGAACATATTAATAAAATGAAAGAACCCATTTATTATGTATACACTGTCTGTCTATATTATACAAAGATTTCCACTTGTATGATATCAAGTGATTCCAACCAGTGTTTGAATGAACTTTGTTTACATGTTGAAATTAAGTTGAACTAACTTCTGTGCCCAGTGGGAAATGATTTGTCCTTATCTGACCTTTTGATGGAGCTTGGAGAGGAGCAAAGCCCCATCTATCTGCTAGACATCACTTGAATGATGACTGGTCTTTTTCCTTTCAAAAAGAATAGTATGAAAGGAAGAATGAAGTTAGGTACTGGGTTGATAGAGAGACAGAATGCCCCTGGTAGGTTTGGGAAACATTGACCTACCGGTATTCTATTGGATCTCCAGCATTAGAAAAGCGTCTATTTGGCTGAACCAACAGACCTCATTCTCATGGAACCCCACAGGAATTCTTTGCGCCATTGTAATCGTATCAATACCATGTATAGAAGCCGCAAACGTCTTTATAGGCTAACAATCGTTTGAACGAGGTCAGACGTCTAGAAAAGCAGCAGACACACTCTGACACAACACACTGTGTCGATTCGTTTGGTAAAATTAGTTTGCTGTTGTTGTGGACTTTGTTGTTGTGGTTACAAGTGCTACAGAAGTAGCCTTCTATTCAATAGCCTTAAATTGTCTTGACATTATCATGAAAGAAATACATCGATGAAATGTGTTAAAATATATTAATGTTTTATAATACGTTTACATGTTATGTGTTTTACTCCTAATCATGGAAGCACAGCAAGTAGACCCATTTTATACACACCGATCCATGCGTACGCTGTGTGCCAAACTACCAATGCCATCGAATGATTTTTAAACGTTTCATTATAATAATTGGAGCTAAAAACACACTTTTAAATGGGTGTATCGGGATTATTCCGTTCTCTCATTGAAAAGCACCCGGTCTCTCTCACACGCTTTCTTTTGCTCATCAACAAGTGCCCGCTCTTGCAGCACATGCAGCTCGCGCCGGACCCACCTATGGTGATGCAAATGAGCGCGCGCACGGGGGAAGCCCATCGCGCCCGTGGATTGGTCCCGACTCTTGGAATACAATTATCTCGGAAAAACCCGACGAGTGAAAGGGAAGAACTTTTTGTCATCACGCAGGTCTCTTCAGTTTGAGAGAATCGAAGCGCTACAAGTGGTTGTCTGCAACTGCGCGGAGAACCTACTGACTGAAGGAGTGCTTTTTTTTTTAAACAGCGCAAACATTTCGAGTTTACTTTTCTCTCCCATGATTGAGGTAATGACCACTTTACATACCAACTCGTAATTTAATCCCTGTGGTTCGAAGCGGGTGTGTCGTCAGTGTTCTTATTAGTTAATTAGTTGATTTGGAACACTTGGTGCGTTCGGCTTCGCCTGTAATAGGCGACAGAGGCTGTGACTGTTTAGTTTACGTATCCATTTTTTTATTTGAACTGAGACACTTTTTAAAAGTTCCAAACAATGTATAGCATGATGGAACACGAGCTGAAGCCTGCTGGGCAACAACAACAGCAGCAGCAGCAGCACCAAACGACCCAGGGCATGTCCCCGGTCACTGGAAACATTGGCAACTCTCACCTGGGGTCCAAATCCGTGTGCCCTCCGGGCGGGGACCCAATGGACAAGGTCAAAAGGCCCATGAATGCCTTCATGGTGTGGTCCAGGGGGCAGCGCCGCAAGATGGCCCAGGAGAACCCCAAGATGCACAACTCTGAGATCAGCAAGCGGCTGGGCGCGGAGTGGAAGCTGCTGACAGACGCCGAGAAGCGACCGTTCATCGACGAAGCCAAGCGCCTCAGGGCAGTGCACATGAAGGATTATCCCGACTACAAGTACAAGCCACGGCGCAAGACCAAGCCCCTGCTCAAGAAGGACAACCAGATGGCGAAGTACCCTCTCTCCGCCGGGAACCTGCTGGCCGCAGCGGCCGCGCAGGGCCAAGGTGGGAGCGCCAGAATGGAGAGCTACGGATGGGGCCCAGCGGGAGGTTACGCTGGGATGCAGAACGAGGCCCTCGGCTACACTCAGCAGCTGCACCGCTATGACCTGTCCGCGCTCCAGTATCCCCAGGCCATGACTGCAGCACAGACGTATATGAATGGAGCCAACACCTACAGGTAGGCTATGTTCTGTTCCATTCTTCCACATGTTCTTCTTGTAAATGACTCGAGGAACAACATGTAGCGTCACATGCGCTTAGACTACACGTCATTCCTGTTTGGGTAATTTTTTAACCTTTTAAATGAAAAGGTTGATGCGTGTACTTGTTTTCCATTATGCCCGTCAGCTCCACTAAATTGAGAATTTTTCATTCGATTATTTGGTCTATTAAGTATTGTAAGCTTGAAGAGGTCACCTTCGTAAACCTTGGTCTACTTCAACACTTGCTTGAAAGTTTGTTTCCTGCTTTAAATGGCCTCTATAAAGTATCATCTGAATGGAAGATTTAATATCAGTAATGGTAACCAAGGCACTCACTTTCTCGAAGTCAAACAGTGGAAGGCTACAGCTATTGAAGATGACGAATCAATGTTCCAATCATCAAAACCAATTGTTTAATCCAATAAAATGGTATAGGCCACTTTAGGCCTAATTACAACAGCACAATAATACGTTGTGGCTGATATTCTGAAAGCCAAGATCAATTATTAAACCCTTTAACATTTGCTTTTTACTGCGTTGTCAATTGTACTAGGCCTATGTCAATACTTGTAGGCTTTACCTATCCTATTTCGTTATTGTTTTAAAATATATATTCGACAATTAGAATAATGGTCTTTTATTTGTTTATCCCTTCTAATTAGTTGAGTTACTATAGTTTAGTCAATATTCACATGGGCCAACACGCTCACACAAGTGGATCTGATCATCTGTTAGTTGCCAAACTGGATCTGCTGGCCTGTCAGAAATGAAGATTCATTAGAACCCGTGTCATGACTCTCGACAAGTCACCCACCCAGCACAGAGCCATAACTTTTTGTTTTCTTTTTGCTAATTTTATATTTTTTCAGAAGATTACTTTGTTGTTTTTTTGGTTCAGAAATTATAAATTTACTGCACATATTTTATGATATTATAATTTAGATTATTTTGCCAAAGGACCTGTATAGGCCTTAAACCCGTAAATTTGAACTGTAACAATTTATTAAAATATGCTACCTTTTGTCTTAACTTTATTCAATATTAAAAAGGTTATTCGTTTGAGTTTAATGTAGGTTGTTTACTTGTTTTCAGGCCTGTGGAATGAGCATGTGAAGAGGCCCACTATGAGAAAAGCTTTGTGTGTGTGGTCCTTCACCCTCAATCCTCTAGTCCGCTTCAGTGCCTTCTTCCAGGCCTCTTCTAGAGAAAATATAACAAAAAAGTATACTTTTAAACAACTCCTTTTCAGTCTTACGATATTTTAAAATGTTCTCGTCTGAAGTTTAGTTGGTTTATGGTGAATTCCGATTAGCTGTAGTGAACCTAAAGGAGAATATCTGTCGTTCACTTTACAGTGCGGTAGTCATATTGGTGGCCTAACCAGTCTGGGCCTGCCCTAGCTGTCCCCAGCCCCACGCCCAACACTCATGCCTTTTGTAAACATGGTGAATTCCATCACGTGTATAGGGCTCTCCCTTCGGGTGACTGGCAGTTCTTTCATGTTGGTCACATCAATCAAGTCTGTTACGCATCATCATTTTTATTCATATGGGTTGGTCTTTCAATCAATATGCCCTTTTATTACAAAACAGCTATTTAAAATGAAACCCACTGAACTGCAAATTACACCATATTGAGTTTGAGGCTATTTCAAGAGGGTGCTATGCTACAGATCCTTCCAGCCGATTAATGCTTTCTAAATAGTTTTTTGTTGCTTGAAAGCGGTTTGAGATTATTTTATGTAAAGAATAGCGCTACTGAAGTTGATATTATTAGGTCATTTCAGATGCATAGAATAGTGTAATGGGTTGTTCAATATATGCTACAATTCTACCTGAATTGGGTGACTTCAGTTGCATGGCCCAAAAATGTCACACCGTAGCATTTGACACTGTAGCATGTCACACTTTGACATTGCATGGCATAACACTGTACCTATCTCTCCTCCCCAGCCCCATGTCCTACAGCAGCAGCTCCCAGCAGCCCAGCCCGGTCATGTCCATGGTGAAGCCAGAGCCAGTATCACACTCCCCGACTGGTGGACCTAACCACCACCGCGGGCCTCTCCAAGGGGACCTGAGGGATATGATCAGTATGTACATCCCCGGGGGGGACGCCAGTGACCCGGCCGCCCAGAGAGGAGGCTACAGCGTCCAACAACACTATCTCAGTGGGACCGTTCCCCTCAGTCATATCTAGGGACCGGTGGGGGTAGTGACTGGGATTGATGTTGGGTGTGCCCGGACACAAGTTAAAACGCACCCCCGGAACTGAAAACCACAGCCTTAGACACACTCATTATGGTTCCGTGTTGCATTAAAAACAGCAGTGACTTTATAGGAAAGGTTATTTTTCTACCTCTGCAATTTTAACTAGAATCCCTTCGTCTGCCCCATTCCGTCCCAAGACTGGGTGGTTTGTTCAGTCTCCCAGCCACTGTTTGGATGGAGACCTGTCCCTTCTCTGTGAACTATGAAGGACTGCTGTATTATACATATGATCTTTACTTCTCTCCATGATGACAACGTTTGTGTGTGTGTACATATTATGTTTTTTTCCTCTTTGACAAAACTGACCTTGACATCCACAATCTTGGTTCAGAAACTCCCAGGCTCTATGTATGTTTCAAGACTCTATAATGTTCACAACGTTCCATTGTATTCTCCTACTGGCACGGTAGCGTCGGCCCCTTGGGTTGATGGGTAATCATCACGACCTAAACCAACAGGGATGGAGACACGACTTCTCTCAAATGGCACCCTATTACCCATCATGCACAAATTAGGATCCGAGCAATATGGGCCCTGGTCAGAAGTAGTGCACTATAGAGGGAATGGGATGCCATTTGGGATGCAGACACAACCCACAATGGAGGGGCCCCACCACAGGAACACAACACACTGGGAACTGGGTTAGCCAATCAAGGTCCTCCAAGGGCCAGTGACATACAAATCACATGACCTGCCACAAGGCTTGAAAAGATTCTGATTCCAGAACTGGGGGTGTGTGTGGCCCAATGGGGCCTCTCTCAGAACGGATCATCTCAAATCAACTAGATGCCTGCTAGTGAAGTGAACTAGATGGAGAAATGC
Source organism: Salvelinus alpinus (assembly GCF_045679555.1). Taxonomy (NCBI): domain Eukaryota; kingdom Metazoa; phylum Chordata; class Actinopteri; order Salmoniformes; family Salmonidae; genus Salvelinus; species Salvelinus alpinus. Next base: position 23,780,709 of record NC_092116.1, read on the forward strand.
ACATAACTTGAATGAAGTGACTTATTTTGTTTATATGTATGTATGGCCTCTTTGTTATGTGCTCTTGTTTTTAAAGCCAATCTGATACCATAGGATGACATGGCATAGTCTTGTTGTCCAATCTCATGAGTTCACTGAATACAATGGGAAAACAGTATATGAAATTATTTTAACTCCTGTTTAGTAGCAGCAACTGTCCAAACCACAACCTAATTTTAGTGTAGTTTGAGTATAAAATGTTTAACATAACAGCATGGTTTAAAGTTAACATTACGCCTTGTTCCTGCAATGAGTTTTAATGCACCATTATTATTGTTTGTTAGTCAACTATTTTGACCCTTTTTTTGTAAATGTTTGGAGTCACACTGCTGGCAAAGTCTCAAGTTGCTACACTGCTTACTGTTCAAATATCCTCTGTATTCTGCAGGTTTTAACTGTTCTTAGAACACTCTTAACTGTTATACAAATGCTGCATTCCATTTAATTGTTTACTTCAGCTCAGTTTTAGCTAGATATTTTTTACCAAATACACATTAATGTTCTCTAGTTTGGCAACTGTATGGATTTCTACTTTTTAGACTTGTTCAACCAAGCACTGTTATGACACTCTGCCCGGGCAACTAACGGTGGAGAATTAAAATATTTTTATTTTACATTAAACTTCTGTTATCTAACTTCTCATGTTTGTATTTGAGCTGTCAGTTGTCTGCTTGAGGTATTTTCAGATACCGTGTAACATTTTCCTATTATTCTACAAAAGGAGTTGCCATGTTTTCTCAAGTTGCTTGAACAAGACTTAGGGGGTGATGGTTAATGTTCCTTCATTTGACAGCCCTTGCTAACCCACATTTATGATCATTTAGTCAACCAGTGCTGCTTAAAGTTTATTTTATATATAGTGAAAAATGTCTGTTTGCAAGTGGGTGACCTAGGCTATGAAAGTGGTAGAACCATTCTAACAGATGGATAGAACTGGTCATGTTTTGACAGTCTCCTAGTATTGTGCAATCCAAACATGAACTTGCTTGCATTGAAATGGAAATTAGTACCTAATAACTTTTAAGTCGAGGTAGGGTTAATTGTAATTTAAATGAATAATTAAACACGACTGTTTACATTGCAATCCAAGTGTGTTAAACTGAACTTTATTCTATTTTCTATATAGGTCAATCCTGGTTGTGTGTGTATATAGTGAGGAAAAAGGCTTGCAACTTTTGATGTGTATAAATATTCTTAAGGCCCTGATACTAAGGTTTACTTTTTTTTTTTTTTTTTTTAACTCATGTTCACATGTGGCAAGGATGACAAGTATTAATAAAAATTACAACTCTGGTCTACAAATATATTTCTTGTTGCAGGCTTTCAGCAGTTTCTTGGAACATTAAGCCATGACTTTTCTAAGCTATATAACATTGTGTTCACTGACTTTTGGAAATGCACTCTTGTAGGCCTATTCCGTTTATTCCAATTGAGTGAAATTGAGTCTTTTCACAAAGATAACGCACCATAGGCTATTCTATATGGGAAATGTCTGACACAGAATAGACTTAAATTGTGCCAGTTAGCATAATACACAGATTACACACGTCAGATTGAGAGGTCGATTCAAATAAGGTTTTGCTATGGGAATCATTTGGAGCCGGATTTATAATTCGATTGAGATGGCCTATTTTGTCGGGCAAAGTTCAGAAATAAATGGCATAATACAGGCTTAAATTAATTCAAGTGCGGGATACTAACTTAATCCAATAGTTAAAGCAAGCCAATAGACCTACGTTTTTAAGCTTTTGTTATAAAGGTGACTGCTAATGTTTTACAACACATTTTTCATTTGCTCCTATTCAGCTATGGCAGCTCAGCTGTTTGAGTTATACCTCATCTGTCCGCGGAAATCATTACACAAAATAACAATCGCAGGCCTGACATCACGCGCTCAATCAAAACGAGCTGGGTTTACGTTTAAACAGTGGCACCACAGGTGGACACCGTTATGCTTGGGGATGCTTAAAATAAAACTTTCGAGGGAGTCAGACAAAAAGTTTTGGGAGATGGTAGAAGAACAGAGGCGTCCGGGGTGCAGGAGAGGCGCGAGGAGAGGGGGGAGTGGTGTAGAGTGATTTAGGGTCGATCATTTACTTCTTTTAAACCCCCCCCCTCCCCTCTCCTGAGATAAAGCGGGTGGCTGGCCCGCTCGTAATTGTCCGTTTCGGAGGCACATTGTCAGTAGCTTTTGAGCTCGCAGGTGCACATAGTAAAGCCGCGGAGTCTTCGCAGACTCCCCCAGAGAGCTTTGTTCCCTTTCTCTCGCTCCCCCGCGGAGCAGAAAATTAGCGTTGCATTCGGGGGGCTTCGTCGCCCCCTTTTTCTCCGGCTCAGGCTTAACCCTTTCACCGCCTGTCGCAATTCTCATGGAAATTGAAGAGCCTGCGCAGGCTAATCGCAGAGTAGAGGGGAGGATGGGAGAGAAGCTAAGGGAAGAGATGAGTGGAGTGCGTTGAAGGGGGGAGTAAGCCCTACACTACCCCCTCCCCTCTTTCGCTCGCTCTCTCTCTCTCAATTCAATTTAAGGGCTTTATTGGCATGGGAAACATTTGTTTACATTGCCAAAGCAACTGAAATAAATAAAATTTACAGTAAACATTACACTCACAAAAGTTCCAAAATAATAGGCATTTCAAATGCCATATGTCTATTAAACAGTGTTGTAATGATGTGCAAATAGTTAAAGTACAAAAGGTAAAATAAATAAACATAAATATAGGTTGTATTTACAATGGTGTTTGTTCTTTACTGGTTGCCCTTTTCTTGCGGCAACAGATCACAGATATTGCAGCTGTGATGGCACACTGTGGAATTTCTCCCAATGGATATGGGAGTTTATCAAAATTGGATTTGTTTTCGAATTCTTTGTGGGTCTGTGTAATCTGAGGGAAATATGTGTCTCTAATATGGTCATACATTTTGCAGGAGGTTAGGAAGGGCAGCTCAGTTTCCACCTCATTTTGTGGGCAGTGTGCACATAGCCTGTCTTCTCTTCAGAGCCAGGTCTGCCTTAGGTGGCCTTTCTCAATAGCAAGGATATGCTCATTGAGTCTGTACATAGTCAAAGATTTCCTTAATTTTGGGTCAGTCACAGTGGTCAGGTATTCTGCCACTGTGTACTCTCTGTTTAGGGCCAAATAGCATTCTAGTTTGCTCTGTTTTTTTGTAAATTCTTTCCTGTGTCAAGTAATTATCTTTCTGTTTTCTCATGATTTGGTTGGGTCTAATTGTGTTGCTGTCCTGGGGCTCTGTGGGGTTTGTTTGTGTTTGTGAACAGAGCCAGGACCAGCTTGCTTAGGGGGCTCTTCTCCAGGTTCATTTCTCTGTAGGTGATGTCTTTGTTATGGAAGGTTTGGGAATCGCTTCCTTTTAGTTGGTTGAAGAATTTAAGGGCTCTTTTCTGGATTTTGATAATTAGCGAGTTTTCATTATTTGGTGTTTTACGTCTCTCTCTCTTTCTCTTTCTCTTTCCCTCTATGACAATCTGACATTCAGGAACCAGCTCTACCAACATGGCCTGTCGTTTCCATGGCAATTTAGGGCTGTGAAACTGGACAAGAAGCACGTAAATTGGCCGCCACTACACTAGCCCTGGCCCATAACCACATGCACACCTCGGAATATTAATTTGCTCCAAGCATTTGGATAGTTGAAAAACATGGTTTATTCCAAAATAAGAAAGATAAAGAGAAACGTTAATAGATTGTGTGTGGAGAGAACATTTTATTGCTCCAATTCTTTGACATGAGTGGTGGAACTGTATAGCTATAGAACTTTTTAAATGGTCAAATATGGGCCTATACGTTTGACAACATTACTTTAGTGATCTATAGCCTATAATTGGACAAAGTCCTTATAAAGTGCCCCTGTATGGCAGAAGTTAGATAAGGGCCAGCTTGTGCACCCTGTGCATTCAGATGGGGGTTGGTTTTGGTGAGGTCGTTGTAAGGGTCTTGTAGGGGTGGTGTGTATTTAGGAAGGAGGATTTCTGGTAGAATTCATCCAATCTCTTAGCAAAGGGCAGTGAGGCTTCAACAAGTGGTTGCCATGGATTTGGTGAGCCGGGGCTAAACAAGTGCGTGGGAGATGCTGGTGGTGCGACTTTTAAAGAGTTACGAGAAGTTGTAGTCATCAGAAGCAAACAACAGTCTCCTCTATGACTCAGGTGGTCGGGTTCAAATACCCTCAGTTATTTTTTATCTGCAAGTTGACATTTGCCTTAAGTTGTCTGATGTCTGGTGTTAAGTTGTCAAGCAAGTTGTTGTCTGGTGCTGTCTGACACATTTCCTCATATAATAATTTAGCCTCAAATAGATGGTTTGTAAGATGTTTAGTATTATGTAAGATGTTCAGTAGATGTTCATGTTCAGTAACTGTCAACAACATTTCAACTAACTTTCCTCTTATCCTAGGATCCTAACCCTAAACGCTTGCTGTTATGTAATTTATCCTTTTAGTTATCCTAATGAACACGCAGCAACTGGCCTCATTGAGTCCCTTTACGTGTGTCAATGAGCAGCACTCAAAGTAGGAGATTGCGGGTTATCTAAAGAGAAAGAGAAACCCTATTTCTATTTCGTAAGCACTGCTATAGGAAACCTCACCACATCAAAAGTTGTCATGGAAACTTCTCGTGCGTATTATTTACCTGCATTCCTTGGTGAGCCAAGAAACCACTCCTCTCTCGCACGCAGAGCAGGCCAGAGCGCACCCTTTCTGTAACCGCGCCCGCTCCGCGCGCACACACATAGTTTACATAGGACTAGGCAAGGATTTGAGTGTCACAGAAAAGTAATGCTTTAAATTAAAGTTACCACATCCAATAGTAATTGCACAACTTCTTACGTCTTGTTTTATGCGTATTTTTATGTGGCCTTTAATTGACCAAAACCACTATTTGAGTTTTATGCAGAAGCTTATTTGGACAATAAAAGTGGCTATATGTTGGGCAACAGTATTCCAACTAGACACAACCCCTCACACATATTATGAACATAAAATGTGCCCATTTTAAACAAGATATATATTTTTTATAGATATGGTTCCTAACAACTGCGGTATAGAGGCCTATCAATGGTCATGGAGAGGTTAACTACAGAAATACAGGTTAAAAAACCCTTAAGCCCACAGCCCATCAACGTCTGACTGTGTGACTACCAACCAACCACTCCCTTCTCCACAGGTCGTTGAAAGACCTGCTGGTGCGTTGTTTGCTCGCAGGTGAGCAAGTGGGTGGGTGTCTGCTTCTGGCGCAGCGCCGCTGTGGTCGGCTGCCACGAAGGAGAGAGCGAACGGCTGCAACGTCAGTGAACGTCGGATCCGCCGCATTTTTCACTCACCCTCACACGCTCGTAGCTGAACACCCCGAGTCACAGAGTAGCTCGAGGAGGGAGGCTACCCGGAAACCCTGATCAGTGATTCATTCGTAATAATATGCAGTTTTGTGACATACATCCGTATAACTTCTATGGGTACTTGTCTGCCCTGTCAGGTCTATAATTAGTGGAGGAGTGAGTGACGTGATATCCAATAGATTTGACCATAGAAATGGGTGACATATTCCTCCAAAAGTCTTGTTTTGTCAGGGCATGGGGGTCATGTGCTCAACAACAACAAAAGGGCACACACATGTTATTTCTTCCGCAACCGCTGTCACAGACTTGTTGAGCAATTACTACAAGAGGGGAAATCAGCACAATCTGATGAGTAAAGTATTTTGCTAAACTATTTTGAACTGGAATAAATGCTGCACTGGTTAACAACGACCAACACAATTCCATAATAGAATATTGTAAGAAATGCTGTAGCCTACCATGACTAATATCCAACCCAACTCCATTTGTTGCAACTATCATGTATCTCGGTGGTTGTCAAACCGTTTGCTCTGGAAACCCCAAAAAGAAGCCGTAGGCCAATAAAACGTGCGACCACCCGCGCACACACATGCGCACACTCGAACGTGCGCTCACAATTGCTGTATTTAGTCTGACATTACAGCCATAAACCCGTGTGGCTCAGTTGGTAGAGCATGGCGCTTGCAACGCCAGGGTTGTGGGTTCATTCCCCACGGGGGGACCAGGATGAATATGTATAAACTTTCCAATTTTGTAAGTCGCTCTGGATAAGAGCGTCTGCTAAATGACTTAAATGTAAATGTAATAAACGGTGACGCATTTTCAAAACGCAAGATAGGCTACAGAAATAAACTGCGTTCTACGCCTGCATTTGGAGCTGAAAGTAATCCATGTTAGCATCCGACATCAACTAGGGATATATGATGTCACTACTCTGGAGTCCAGAGCAAGCACGATTATTCTACCTACTTGTTGTAGTGGGGTCACAGGATCGGATGGAAACGCATGTTCTGTCTGCACAACGCCATCACTTTGGAGGGCAGGCCTACTCGTAGAGTGCTACTTGCCAGCCGGGTAGCCCTGTTAATCCTCACAAATATCGTAATAAATTCGCCAGAATATGTTACATCTCCATCCCATAATATTGAAGGCAGTGCGATGTTACAGCAGTTTATCTTTAGACATAGCTAGTAGCCACCCAAACTAGGCCTATCTGAAATATGAAAATGATCAATCAAATCGCCAGGTAGCCATATTGTTCTGGCGAAGATGAGTCAGTAGTAGATTTCTAAACAGTATTTTATATGGATAATACATTTAGGCCTACTCTGATTTTGCCTGGCAAAACTGGAAGAAATTAAACAAGTTCTTTCTGTTCACTAATCGGGATATGAAGAGTCAATCAAGACGAGCCACTCTGGTTCTGAAGCATAGATGATAATTTAACGACGACAGTGGGTTGAGAACAATTAAAAAAATTAAAAAGAATGATATCACCACCAAAAAGGGCACTTTGGAGACTGTAAGGGCAAAGGGGCACGTGCTCTGCACAGGTAGAGCCCTATCGGTGCACGTGCATGTCCAGGGGTTTGGGTAGAGCTATTCAGAGTCGGCAAGAAGATTAAGTGGAATTTGAGTCAAAGTTACACAGGTATCTTCACGTTTCCATGGTTACACAATACACACCATCTTGCAAAATGGAGTCTAAACAAAGGTCGGCCAATCACCAGTCATCATCAGTGGTTGTGAAAGTGAAATACAGGTCTGGATGAACCAGCCCAACAAGTTAATATGTTAACACAGTGACAGTTGTCTGTGTGGTAGGGAGGTATGTTTGTGTGTTCCCTTCCTCCCACATCTCTCAACAGTTGCTGTCAAAGACGCCACCCTTCCCTGCCAGCCAAAATCTCTGCTGATTTGTCATGAGTGTATGCGTGTGTGTGTGAAGGATGCCTACTTGCCGGGCTAGCATAGTAGTATTAATAGTTAATTCAAGGAACTCAGAAACGATAAGACAAGACTGTCTGTGAGTCTGGCTCCAGTCTGCAGTCAAACATCACATGTCATCATCCCTCCTTGTCTCAAGTGTTTCAAACAGCTTCACACTCACAGCCAAGATGAGATAAAAATCAAGATAGGCTTCCTCTATAGAAACAGGACATGTTTATCCTCTACAAATAGAAGACAAATTGTGCAAGCTACTTTTATGTCTCTTATAGATTATTGGGATATTATCTACATGCATGCTATGGCATCCACACTTAAATCGCTGAATGCTACTTATCATTGCGCACTTAGGTTTATTACGGGTGCTAGCTACAGAACTCACCACTGTGTTTTATATCAAAATGTGGGTTGGACTTCGCTGTCCGTGAGACGAGAACAACATGCTCTCGTGTTTGTCTATAAAGCACTTCTGAATAAACTACCTTCTTATTTATCATCACTCGTCAATATTAGAAATATAATTCCTAAAACCAGGTCTCAAGCATGGATTACACTTGAGGCCCATGCGATTTCCACAGAGTTGGGTATGGCTGCCTTTTCCTGTTACGCTCCTTGCTTATGGAATAGCCTGCAGACTAAGCTTAAACTTGAGACTCTTGTCCCCCTGTTGCCCATTTTAAATATTTTTTATTTTTATTTTTGTATTGCTTGTAACTGTTTCGGCTAATGCAAGTTCTTGTGCTGTTAGGGGAATAACCTATGTGTAAATGTAATCTGCTGCTGTATTTTTTTGTGTTATCTGTGATTGTTTTGTTTATCTTGTGTAGTTTCTTAATCATTGTACCTAAACTGTATGTGTAAACATGTATACGCAGGGCCCAGCTGTAAAAGAGACCTTGGTCTCAGTCTGTGTTCCTTGTTGAAATAAAGGTATAATAATAATAATAATTAAAAGTGACTAGTCAGACACAGTTGTGAAGTCAACACATCAGTCAGTGCTGCTGTGAACCGCATCACAACAGACATGCCAAACGGAAGATGTATAAAACATTTTTGATACAATTTCAATGTTGTTTGAGTTGCTTTGTGTATCATCAAGTTTGCTTGAGATGTTTTTACTGCAACACTGCTCACTGCATCCAAGTTGCTTGACATAGGCGTTTCAAAGAGCTGTCAGTCAAGGCGAGCTCATGAATATACCCTCCCCCTCCACTCAGCCTGTCTTTCAAACTTTTTCTCAAATTTTAAGCATTTCTATCCAAAACAAATATTATGGGTGATATTTTAGTCACTCAAAAGGCTATTTTACATAGAAATCAGAATGACGGTTCATGACCTATATGGATGGATATGTCGAAATATATAATCGTATGAATGTGATGAAATCTAGTAGCCAACCACTATGTAAAAAAATCACCTGTTGAGTGTGTGGTTTGAGATATTTGCTGACTAAAATACTAAATGAACTACTGGTATACCATCTGTAATTTAACAAGCGTCACTAATGTTGTTTATTATTTGATAATAACCAACCAAAAACCACAAGTTGGCAAACATCATGATGTTGTGTCCTATTCTCAACTCTCTGTTAAGACAATGGGTGGTATGTACACCCTGGCAGACAGGTCAAAAAAAGTTTTGCTGAAGTTTCCTAGGTAGTGTAGGTCTGAGTCACACACATGAAACACACACACACGAAAACACACACACACACACACACACACACACACACACACACACACACACACACACACACACACACACACACACACACACACACACACACACACACACACACACACACACACACACACACACACACACACACACACACAAACACACACACACACACACACACACACACACACACACACACACACACACACACACACACACACACACACACACACACACATACACACACACACACACACACACAACAATGACAGATGGGACACATTAGACAGGGGTATAGTGCTGCTAATAGTGGAAATGTTTGTCAAGGGAGTGACAGGTAACCTTAAAGAGCTAGTAGAGACAAGCTCTGAGGTAGACAGGTCTGAGAGAGATAACCTTAAAGAGCTAGTAAATCAAATCAAACCAAATAGTAGAGACAAGCCCTGAGGTAGACAGGTCTGAGAGACAGGTAACCTTAAAGAGCTAGTAGAGACAAGCCCTGAGGTAGACAGGTCTGAGAGACAGGTAACATTAAAGAGCTAGTAGAGACAAGCCCTGAGGTAGAACGATCTGAGAGAGATCATCTTAAAGAGCTAGTAAATCAAATCAAACCAAATAGTAGAGACAAGCCCTGAGATAGACAGGTCTGAGAGACAGGTAACCTTAAAGAGCTAGTAGAGACAAGCCATAAGGTAGACCGATCTGAGAGAGATAATCTTAAAGAGCTAGTAGAGACAAGCCATAAGGTAGACCGATCTGAGAGAGATAATCTTAAAGAGCTAGTAGAGACAAGCCCTGAGGTAGACAGGTCTGAGAGAGATAACCTTAAAGAGCTAGTAAATCAAATCAAACCAAATAGTAGAGACAAGCCTTGAGGTAGACAGGTCTGAGAGAGAGCGAGAGAAAGAGGGAGAAACATAGAGCGTTAACCTTAATGAGGTAGTAGAGACATGTTCTAAATTGGTTTGGGACCTATTTAACCGGTCGAGAGATTTTTGTCACTCTTGGTGAACATAACTCAGAGAAAATACATATCACATGTGGCGTTCCACAGGGTTACATTTTGGGTCCGGTACTGTTCAGTTTATGTATGTTACCTGTTGGCAGTGTTATCAGAAAGCACGGCATTGATATGCAGAAGATACACAACTTTACATTTCTGTGTCACCAGAGGATTTTAGCTCAACTGGTAAATTATTAGACAGTATTAGTGATTCTTCCAGCTAAATCAAGACAAGACCGAGGTACTCTTTGTTGGAGCCAAAGCACAGAGATAGAATCTAGCCACACTTTTTAATTCATGGGCAATAAAGATAAAACACCAGGTAAAAAAATCATAGGTGTTATTTTAGATTCAGAACTACATTTTCAATCACACATTAGGAATGTGACCAAAATAGCTTTTTACCACCTGAACATTGCCAAGGTGCGTCTGTTTCTCTCTCAGGCTGATACAGAGAGACTCATCCATGCTTTTATTACAAGCAGGCTTGACTACTGTAATGGTCTCCTGTCTGGTCTACCCAATAAAGCCATTGGTCAACTGCAAAACATACAGAATGCTGCAGGGTACTGACCAAGACCAGACGGAGAGCACACATTATACCGGTTTTAAGGTCTCTGCACTGGCTGCCTGGGAGTTTTAAAATTAATTTAAAGATTCTTCTATTGGTTTTTAAGTCAATCCACGATTGTGCACCCCAATACATGTCAGACATGCTTTTAAGTTATGTACCCAGTAGGTCCCTCAGGTCCTCTGGCACTGGCCTTTTAACTATCCCAAAGCCTAGGACCAAGAGGCATGGAGAGGCAGCTTTTAGTTAATATGCCCCCAGCCTCTGGAATAGACTGTCAGAGAATCTGAGGAGGGCTGAAGCTGTGGACATATTTAAAAGAGATCTTAAAACACATCGTTTTATCTTTGCTTTTCCTTAGGGTGCTTTTTAGTTGTTCAGTTTATGTCATTCTTTCGTTTTTAATCTTATGTTTGTTGTGTAGTAAATAGTTCAGCTTTTATTTTCATAAATTGTTTCATGTAAAGCACACTGTGTTGCATTCCATGTCTGAAATGTGCTGCATAAATAAAGCTTGAATTGATTTGATGCCCTGAGGTAGACCGGTCTGAGAGAGAGAGAGAGAGAGAGAGGGAGGGAGAGGTAACATTGATGAGCTAGTAGAGACACGTCCTGAGGTAGACTGGTCTGAGAGAGAGAGAAACCTACCAAAAGTAGTGTGGAAAATTACCAAAAAACAATTAGGCAACAACAAATTCATTCCCTTTTAGACAACTTCCTGGACAGAATGTTCCACTGTAATAGTGAAGGTGTAAACTTGGCAGTAGAAAACCTAAACAGTATATTTGACCTTTCAGCTTCCCTATCAAATCTAAAAATGTCAAACAGAATGAAAAATGCAAAAACCTAAGAAAGAAATTGAGAAACCTATCTAATCAAAAACATAGAGACTCAGAAAACCTGAGCCTACACCTTCACTATGGTGAATCACTAAAACAATACAGAAATACATTATGGAAAAAGAAGGAACAGCACGTCAGAAGTCAGATCAATGTAATTGAAAAATCCATAGAATCTAACCACATCTGGGAAAATTGGAAAACTCTTAACAAACAACAACGCAAAGAGTTATCTATCCAAAACAGAGATGTATGGGTAAACCACTTCTCCAATCTTTTTGACCCTATAACATAGAACAAACAGCAAAAACATATACATGATCAAAAACAAACCTTAGAATCAACTATTAAAGACTACCAGAACCCACTGGATTCTCCAATTACATTGAATGAACTACAGGACAAAATACAAAGCCGCCAACCCAAAAAGGCCTGTGGTGTTGATGGTATCCTCAATGAAATGATAAAATATACAGACCACAAATTCCAATTGGCTATACTTAAACTCTTTAACATCATCCTTGGCTCTGGCATCTTGCCCAATATTTGGAAACAAGGACTGATCACCCCAATCCACAAAAGTGAAGACAAATTTGACCCCAATAACTATTGTGGGATACGCATCAACAGCAACCTTGGGAAAATCTTCTGCATTATCATTAATAGCAGACTCATACATTTCCTCAGTGAAAACAATGTACTGAGCAAATGTCAAATTGTCTTTTTACCATATTATCGTACGACAGACCACGTATTCACCCTGTACACCCTAATTGACAAACAAAGAAACCAAAACAAAGGCAAAGTCTTGTTGATGTCAAAAAAGCTTGACCCAATTTGACTTGAGGGTCTGCTATACAAATTGATATAAAGTGGTGTCGGTTGAAAAACATCTGACATTATATAATCCATGTACACAAACAAGTGTGCGGTTAAAAATGGGCAAAAACACACATATTTCTTCCCACAGGGTCATGGGGTGAGACAGGGATGCCGCTTAAGCCCCACCGTCTTCAACATATATATCAACGAATTGGCGAGGGCACTAGAACAGTCTGCAGCACCCGGCCTCACCCTACTAGAATCTGGAGTCAAATGTCTACTGTTTGCTGCTGCTATCTTCTGTCCCAAACCAAGGAGGGCGTATAGCAGCACCTAGATCTGGGCCCTGACAGTAAATCTCAGTAAGACAAAAATAATGGTGTTCCAAAAAAGATCCAGTTGCCAGGACCACAAATACAAATTCTATCTAGACACCATTGCCCTAGAGCACACAAAAAACTATAGATACCTCGGCCTAAACATCAGCGCCACAGGTAACTTCCAAAAACCTGTGATCGAGCTGAGAGACAAGGCAAGAGGGCCTTCAATGCCATTAAAAGGAACATAAAATTCGACATACCAATTAGGATCTGGCAAAAAATACTTGAATCAGATATAGAACCCATTGCTCTTTATGGTTGTGAGGTCTAGGGTCCGCTCACCAACCAAGAATTTACAAAATGGAACAAACACCAAATTGAGACTCTGCATGCAGAATTCTGTAAAAATATATTACGTTTTGTCACGTCTACTCCCGCTCCTCTCTGGCGCTCGTTGTCGCCAGTTTACTCATCATTACACACACCTGCCACCATTGTTACGCGCGCCTGCTCTTCATGAGACTCACCTGGACTCCATCACCTTCCTGATTTCCTCCCCTATATCTGTAACTCCCTTGGGTTGATTCTGTTCCTGTGTTATATGTCTGTACGCTACTTGTGTTGCTTGTTTTGTTCCATTTATTATTAAATTCACTCTCTGTACTTGCTTCCCGATTTCTAGCGTACTTGTTACAGAATAATACCTCACCAAAGGGAGGTGACGTCGGATCTAAGGGTGGCTGCCGAAGCAACCCGAGGTTGACTCAGCTGGCTCATTAGGCTTCCATGCCTCAGCTGGCTCGACAGGTTCTCAAGCCTTGGTTGGCTCGTCAGGCTTTCATCCCCGAAGCTACCGGGGGATGCCTCAGCTAGCTCGTCAGGCTCCCCTGCCTCAGCTGGCTCGTCGGGATCCCATACCTCAGCCGGCTCGTCGGGATCCCATACCTCAGCCGGCTCGTCGGGATCCCATACCTCAGCCGGCTCGTCGGGATCCCATACCTCAGCCGGCTCGTCGGGATCCCATACCTCAGCCGGCTCGTCGGGATCCCATACCTCGGACAGCTCGTCAGGCTCCCATGGCTCAGCCGGCTCGTCGGGCTCCCATACCTCAGCTGGTTCGACTAGCTCCCACGCCTCAGTTGGTTTCTACAGGTTCCCGCAGCTCAGCTGGCTCTACAGGTTCCTGCGCCTTAGCAGAAGCGATTGGTCTGGTCCTCGGGACCATCCCTCTGGTCGGCGTCCTGCAGCTGGAGCCGTACGTCAGGGAGGGGGACTCCATCACCTTTACTGTTGTTTTATTTCTTTACCTACATATTGTTCACCTAATACCTTTTTTGCACTATTGGTTAGAGCCTGTAAGTAAGCATTTCACTGTAAAGTCTACACCTGTTGTATTTGGCGCACGTGACAAATAAACTTTGATTTGATCACCTTCCTGATTTCCTCCCCTATAGCTGTCACTCGCTTTGGTTCTTTTCTTCTTTTGGATCTTCTGTGAGTGTAATGTTTACTGTTACTTTTTATTGTTTCACGTTTGTTTCTCTACTTCACTTTCTTGGGCACTTTTAACATATGTTTCCCATGCCAAGAAAGCTCTTTAATTGAATTGAGAGGGGGGAGAGAGAGGAGAATGGTTGGTGGAGACAAGCTATTTTTTTGTTTTAGTGCATTCATATGTGTTTTTGTTTGCGTGTGTTCATACTGAAACACTGATGGTGCAAACCTACATTTTTATGATTATAGGATAAACAAGGGAGAGGAAAATATTGCTACACTTGATCTTAATTCTGTGACTAAACCATTGGAAGAGATGAATGGGCTTTACTCTTATCAGCTAGCTAAGGCATTCACCAAAACACCCCCGCTGAGGTGGGGCAATGGTGTGTTCTGCCAGAGATAGGGTCATCCACAGATGGCCAGATAGGGGGAGATGGGAAATGCAGGCCTAGCGATCAGCAGGTAGATAAAGATAGGCTGACACAGTGTGTGTATGTGAACCATAGACATGTCTCAAGCACAGTGTTATGAAACGGTCCTCTTCTGAAGCTGTCAGACCCCCCAAGATGAATCCGTCTAACAGCTGGTAAGGCCTAACGAAGTTGAAGCTCGGCATCGCCGCCATTCAGCTACACAATCACAATCAGATATGCCTGCCGTGGCCCTCTCTCTCTCTTTCAATGAAAAGTTCATTTTATTTTCTAATTTTCTCCAAACTCTTGTTCTTAAATGCCTCTGTCGATCTCCCTCCTGCTTCTGCTACTCTTTGGCATGCTACAACCAGCGTTTCTCTCTCTTTCCAAGACACCCATTTCTCTACTCTATTTGCCCTCATGTGGCTTGGCTCCTCCTTTCTCTCTCTTTCTTTCATTCTGTAATAGAAAGACAGGAATAAAGCAGGTAAGTGAGTGATACACAAAGCATGAGGGAAACTGATGAGAAAAGGGATGAAGAGAGAAAGTACCTTGCTGAGAGCGCGAGGGAGAGGGGAGAGAGAGATAAGGAGAGAGAGGGAGGGAGAGTGGAAACATATGTTTCCCATGCCAATAAAGCCCTTTGAATTGAGAGAGATTCAGTATAAGGAATCACAACTGATTTGGTGTGGAGTAGCTTACTGTAGAAATAGTGTATTTCACAGATAATCCTCCGCAACAACCACTCTGTCAAGTTGAATTCACTGTTGGAAAACGTCGATCTCAAAAAAGTGAGTTTTGTGTTGGTTTTTAAGAAACCTCTGTTGTCTTAAATTTGATCAGAATTGTGGGACTTTTTGGTTGCCGGGGTTCTTGATGATGTCAGTGTGATGGAGGACAGAGAGTCAAGGGGCTGTTGGAACCACACACAGACACACAAGGTCAGTTGGAGGATTTGCTGTCAGGGACTGGAAAAAAGAGAGAGAAGGGGGAGGACAAATCAATGGGAGGGTAAAGTGAAAAGGCGGCGATTGATTGATGGACAGAGAGATTAAAATGTTATGGTTAAGAGGGCATGAGAAAAAGAGGATGGATGATGTCACAAGAGAAAGGGAGAAACGTAATAATAAAGTTTGTGGGATTTTTTGTTGTAAGAGAGTATAAGTAGAGACAAAATCATCTATATAACATATTTATTACTCACCGATTAAAAGCTAAAAAGTAGTGAGTCTAGGCATCAAC
The DNA here is from genome assembly GCF_045679555.1 of Salvelinus alpinus. Lineage (NCBI taxonomy): Eukaryota > Metazoa > Chordata > Actinopteri > Salmoniformes > Salmonidae > Salvelinus > Salvelinus alpinus. Next base: position 23,796,436 of record NC_092116.1, read on the forward strand.
AGAGAACAAGAACTTCACGCCTCTACTTTGAGAGAACTAAGATTGTGTATGTAATAATTGGTGAAAGTTTGTCTCCATCTACTGGTGACACTAGATTCTTAAAAAAAAAACAACCTTTAACTAGGCAAGTCAGTTAAGAACAAATTCTTATTTACAATGACGGCCCACCCCGGACGACGCTGGGCCAATTGCGTGCCGCCTTATGGGACTCCCAATCACGACCGGATGTGATGCAGCCTGGATTTTAGATAAATATCCTTCTAGATATAAGACACAACGACAGACACAGTGGAGCAGTCCCAACAAAAACAAAACATATTTTATTAAATGTTCACATTTAAAATCAACTTTCTTACCATCTTCAGAACCGTGCAACCCGCAACAGGTAAACTGAAACTATACAGAGAAGTTGGACTTCAACATCACACTACAATGCTCCCACATTTCTGCTCCCAGTTTTAATCTGAATCAAATTTTAATTATTTAACTACTGATCCTACTGACAAAGAAACAAACAGAAAAAATTAAAAGGTGCAACTGCATTTTGGACTAATAACCGTTTGGTTCAGTACAGTTCTTTTGATTGCTTGCTGACATCCCCCCGAGGGAACTGGCCTAAGATCAGCGTCTACGGGCAACTTCCGCCAAGACCTCTTTGCTCGCACTCAAGCCACAATGCGCAAACTACCTAACCTATCTAAAGAAAATCTAACAGTTTTCTCAAACATACTGACAGAATTTCATAGTGTACTTGCTTGACCCCTTGATTACAGCTATAAACCAACTTCCTGGTTGTGTTCTAGAATGTTCTCATTCTAGAGTCTGTTCCGAGAACAACCCATGTAATATAACTGGAACAATGGAATGCACTGCTGGGGAGGTATAAAGAAACAGATTGCATTGAGTGTGTCGTCACTTCCATCTAGTAGAATCATTGTTTAAGATGGACTAACAAGAGGGTCAAGCCTTCCTTCCCTGAGCTAAAACACTGATACAAAACCTAGGAGATTTCTCTGTGAACTATTCTAACTTCTAACTGGGCAAAAGCTTGGTTTGGGTAGTGGGAATAGAAGTTGATTTGGTCCATGGCTAGACTATAGTAGGGCACTGCAGAGTCATCGTATTGGGTAAATGACACCCCATATATAGTGCACTAGTAGAGTTCAAAGTAGTGCACTATATAGGGAATGGGGTGTTACTTTTGACAAGAGCCAATAGTCCTGTCATAAGTAGTGAACTACATAGGTATAGGGTGCCATTTTAGATCCATACACACTTGTCTATATAATCTCTGTCATTGTAGATCCATACACACTTGTCAAAATATAATCTCTCTGTCATTGTCTGCATCTTGAATGGCACACCAGTCTTTATATAGTGCGCTACTTCAAAACTAGGTTCCCATTACAGACTGCCTTAGTGTCCAGTCTACTCCATCTTCTTCTTCAGTGTGGAGCTGCTGTTCCAGTAGTACAGGAGCTGGGCAGCGATGAGGCCGTTACAGGAAGAGGATATGACATAGGTCAGGGCCATCAGAGAGTCACCTGTTTCCTGTTTACAGGGAGAAACCAGGAAGAAGAGTTTGTTGGATTAGGACAGGATCACACACAGTCTGAGTCCCAAACAGCACCCTTTTCCCTTTAGAGTGCACTCCTTTTGACCAGGGCCCATATACATATTTGGGACGCATATACACACTCTGACATACAGTGGACACATATAGAGGTTGTTTTACTTGGCCCCTCACCTTGATAGAACCCAGTTTGGAAATAACCCAGGTCATTTGCCCACCAATGTAAAGCCTACGGCCAGAAACCTTGGTGTCTTTGACCCTGACCTAAACCTCGAGTGTAAAGAAGATTACTTTTCCCTTTAGTGTACACTCATTTTGACCAGGGACAATAGAGCTGTGGTCAAAAGGAGCGCACTATAGGGAACAGGGTTCCATTTAGGACGCATATACACTCACACACACACACAAGCCGCTCAGGATAAGTGCATCTTCGGAATGACTCAAATGTAAATGTAACGTAAAGCCTATTCACAAATACCTGTATTGAGGTGAATATACGAGCCAGGGAGACAGGGAAAAGCATAAACACAGTGATGGCAGACAGCTGTCCTGCGTGTTCATTCCCATAGTTAGTCACTACCTGGATCAGCTGTAATGACAGGGAGAAATACACATTATCAAATAGTAACACAATAACATTATGTTAAATGGTGATAATACCCGAGAAACAGGTGTTAGGAAGATATATTGGCACGGTGTTCTTAGGCCCGAGACCAAGTCCAAACACCGACTTTTATACAACGAGTTACCGACATATTCACTGTTACCAACAGTTTTAACCAATCGGTATTCAGGATTAGACCCACCCGTTATATAAATTATGGTAATTTATAACACATGTTATTTTTTATAGATTTATTTTGGCGTAATTTTTACAGTTGAACAATTTAAAAGTGCAAAGAAACCCTAGTAGCCTGGGTACCAGTCTGTTAAGCTAATATTACACTCCTGTGCCAGAGAGCAAACAACTGGTACCCAGGCTAGAGGAATGTCAGCTAAAGACTGGTACCCAGGCTAGAGGAATGTTAGCTACAGACTGGTACCCATGTTAGAGGAATGTTAGCTGAACAGACTGGTACCCAGGCTAGAGGAATGTTAGCTACAGACTGGTACCCAGGCTAGAGGAATGTTAGCTACAGACTGGTACCCAGGCTAGAGGAATGTTAGCTACAGACTGGTACCCAGGCTAGAGGAATGTTAGCTACAGACTGGTACCCAGGCTAGAGGAATGTTAGCTGAACAGACTGGTACCCAGGCTAGAGGAATGTTAGCTACAGACTGGTACCCAGGCTAGAGGAATGTTAGCTGAACAGACTGGTACCCAGGCTAGAGGAATGTTAGCTGAACAGACTGGTACCCAGGCTAGAGGAATGTTAGCTGAACAGACTGGTACCCAGGCTAGAGGAATGTTAGCTGAACAGACTGGTACCTAGGCTAGAGGAATGTTAGCTAAAGCCTGGTACCCAGGCTAGAGGAATGTTAGCTACAGACTGGTACCCAGGCTAGAGGAATGTTAGCTAAAGACTGCTACCCAGTTTAGAGGAATGTTAGCTACAGACTGGTACCCAGTTTAGAGGAATGTTAGCTACAGACTGGTACCCAGTTTAAAGGAATGTTAGCTACAGACTGGTACCCATGTTAGAGGAATGTTAGCTAAAGCCTGGTACCCAGGCTAGAGGAATGTTAGCTACAGACTGGTACCCAGGCTAGAGGAATGTTAGCTACAGACTGGTACCCAGTTTAAAGGAATGTTAGCTACAGACTGGTAGCCATGCTAGAGGAATGTTAGCTACAGACTGGAACCCAGGCTAGGGGAATGTTAGCTACAGACTGGTACCCAGGCTAGAGGAATGTTAGCTACAGACTGGTACCCATGTTAGAGGAATGTTAGCTAAAGACTGGTACCCAGGCTAGAGGAATGTTAGCTACAGACTGCTACCCAGTTTAGAGGAATGTTAGCTACAGACTGGTACCCATGTTAGAGGAATGTTAGCTAAAGACTGGTACCCAGGCTAGAGGAATGTTAGCTACAGACTGCTACCCAGTTTAGAGGAATGTGGTTTATTCCAGGGTGCTGAGTGGGTAGCCTCCACAGTCTCCAGGCTCTTGTCCTGTATCACCATCAGTGGGAGTAAAGACAGGGTTAAAAAACACAGAATACATCCACACACTAGTAGGCTGATTATACTGTCAAATCCTAGTGTTTACTACAAAGCCGGTCTTGTCACAATGTAGCTCTGGTTACAAGTAGTGCACTTAATGGAAAAGAGTGGGCTCTAGTCAAAAGTAGTGCACTATACTATATAGGGAATAGTGTGTCATGTGAGACAGCAATAGACGACATTATCATCATCAGGTGAAGGTCCTTCTCCTTCACCTTAGGAGACCGGCTGCTGTGGTTATTAGGCTGCTGCATTATGGTCTATGGAGAGGAGGGAGGGAGGGAGAGAGGGAGAGAGAAACAGAGACAGAGAGAGAAATGAGGTAGTAAGGGTGAGAGAGTGATAAAGACAAAGAGAGGGGAAGAGAGAGATATGTACTATTTCACAAGAACAATAACAATTGAGCCATGCAGTCAAGTTGTCTGCCAGTGTTTATAGGATCAAGGGTCAGTTCCACAGACTGCGATACAGTGATTACACGTTACTGGAATTCTCCAATTGTTTCCTTGTAACTCATAAGAAATGTATTGAACCAACATCAACCTCATGCAATGTGATCAATCATTTCACAGAACTCTTAGATTCAAAACCTTTTCAGGTATAATACTGTAACTGTAGGTGCACTTGCTTTGTTTTGATTGAGGTGGGTTTTAATGTCATAGTTTTCAATCATTTTGATTCAATGTCTGAAATATTATTTAAACAATGTATATTCTGGAAGTTTGTAACAGTTGTTTATAAGTGAATGAATTATTAACATTGAGTAGCTATAACTTTTGGTTTGAGGTTTGACTGAGGTTTGACACTTTTGACAGCTTTCTTTTTCTACTGTTCATGTCACGGATCCCTCCGGAAGTTTCATTACCCACACCTGGCCCTATTCCCAGTGATTAGTAATTGCATAAGTGTGCCCTGTCGATAATTGTTACAATGTCCGTTGGTGCGTTTGAGTACCTGTGATGTGTGTTTTGGCTTTAGTGCCATTGTGGATTGCTCAGATGATTACGGGTGTTAATCATTGTACGCTTGTGTTATTTATTCGAGGTACTCCTCGCTCTTTTATTTGGGTTTCGACCCTGTGTTTTGTATAGTGTTTGTTTGGTCTTTGTTCCTGTGCCTTTACACGGCACGCCGCAATTTGGGTGTAATAAAAAAAACTATTACGCATTCCTGCGCCTATCTTCTGAATCATTCGTACCAACGTGACTGTTTAAGACATCTATATTAGCATCTTATAATATACAGCGTCTATAATTATTCAATATCTGAAAATACCCAGAATTGATCTCCTAAACACAAAAAAAGTGACTTACCTGTTTATCGCTCACCTGCCTCTTGTGTTCATGGTACTACTGTTGGTCATACACACAGTAGATGCATTTGGTCTTGAAAGTGGACTTTGACCGAATAAATCATATCATTTTACTGGAAGACAGATATGTTTCTTACCCGCCAGGCAGATACAGGTAGAGAGGGATTAGGGTGTTAAGTCGCATCAGCCCAGCTGGCGATATTACTTTAATAATGTTTACATACTGTTCTACCCACTTCATACATATATATACAGTTGAAGTCAGAAGTTTACATACACTTAGGTTGGAGTCATTAAAACTCATTTTTCAACCACTCCACAAATTTCTTGTTAACAAACTATAGTTTTGGCAAGTCGGTTAGGACATCTACTTTGTGCATGACACAAGTAATTTTTCCAATAATTGTTTACAGACAGATTACTTCACTTAATCACAATTCCAGTGGGTCAGAAGTTTACATACACTAAGTTGACAGTGCCTTTAAACAGCTTGGAAAATAAACAGCTTGGAAAATGTGAGAATGCTGTTCATCGACTACAGCTCAGCATTTAACACCATAGTACCCTCCAAACTCGTCATCAAGCTCGAGACCCTGTGTCTCGACCCCGCCCTGTGCAACTGGGTCCTGGACTTCCTGACGGGCCGCCCCCAGGTGGTGAGGGTAGGTAACAACATCTCCACCCCGCTGATCCTCAACACTGGGGCCCCACAAGGGTGCGTTCTGAGCCCTCTCCTGTACTCCCTGTTCACCCACGACTGCGTGCCCATGCACGCCTCCAACTCAATCATCAAGTTTGCAGACAACACTACAGTGGTAGGCTTGATTAGCAAAAACGACGAGACGGCCTACAGGGAGGAGGTGAGGGCCCTCGGAGTGTGGTGTCAGGAAAATAACCTCACACTCAACGTCAACAAAACAAAGGAGATGATTGTGGACTTCAGGAAACAGCAGAGGGAGCACCCCCCTATCCACATCGACGGGACAGTAGTGGAGAAGGTGGAAAGTTTTAAGTTCCTCGGTGTACACATCACGGACAAACTGAATTGGTCCACCCACACAGACAGCGTTGTGAAGAAGGCGCAGCAGCGCCTCTTCAACCTCAGGAGGCTGAAGAAATTGTGACCAAAAGCACTCAAACAAACTTCTACAGATGCACAATCGAGAGCATCCTGTCGGGCTGTATCACCGCCTGGTACGGCAACTGCTCCGCCCACAACCGCAAGGCTCTCCAGAGGGTAGTGAGGTCTGCACAACGCATCACCGGGGGCAAACTACCTGCCCTCCAGGACACCTACACCACCCGATGTCACAGGAAGGCCATAAAGATCATCAAGGACAACAACCACCCGAGCCACTGCCTGTTCACCCCGCTATCATCCAGGAGGCGAGGTCAGTACAGGTGCATCAAAGCAGGGACCGAGAGACTGAAAAACAGCTTCTATCTCAAGGCCATCTGTTAAACAGCCACCACTAACATTTAGTGGCCGCTGCCAAAATACTGACTCAACTCCAGCCACTTTAATAATGGGAATTGATGGAAATTATGTAAAAATGTATCACTAGCCACTTTAAACAATGCCACTTAATATAATGTTTACATACCCTACATTACTCATCTCATATGTATATGTATATACTGTACTCTATATCATCTACTGCATCTTGCCATCTTTATGTAATACATGTATCACTAGCCACTTTAAACTATGCCACTTTATGTTTACATACCCTACATTACTCATCTCATATGTATAGACTGTACACTATACCATCTACTGCATCTTGCCTATGCCGTTCTGTACCATCACTCATTCATATATCTTTATGTACATATTCTTTATCCCTTTACACTTGTGTATATAAGGTAGTAGTTGTGGAATTGTTAGGTTAGATTACTTGTTGGTTATTACTGCATTGTCGGAACTAGAAGCACAAGCATTTCGCTACACTCGCATTAACATCTGCTAACCATGTGTATGTGACAAATAAAATGTGATTTGATTTGATTTGAAAATTCCAGAAAATGATGTAATGGCTTTAGAAGCTTCTGATAGGCTAATTGAGATCATTTGAGTAAATTGGAGGTGTACCTGTGGATGTATTTCAAGGCCTACCTTCAAACTCAGTGCCTCTTTGCTTGACATCATGGGAAAATCAAAAGAAATCAGCCAAGACCTCAGAAAAAAATTGTAGACCTCCACAAGTCTGGTTCATCCTTGGGAGCAATTTCCAAATGACTGAAGGTACCACGTTCATCTGTACAAACAATAGTACGCAAGTAAAAACACCATGGGACCACACAGCCATCATACCGATTAGGAAGGAGACGCGTTCTGTCTCCTAGAGATTAACGTACTTTGGTGCGGAAAGTGCAAATCAATCCCAGAACAACAGCAAACGACCATGTGAAGATGCTGGGTGAACAGGTACAAAAGTATCTATATCCACAGTAAAACGAGTCCTATATCGACATAACCTGAAAGGCCGCTCAGCAAGGAAGAAGCCACTGCTCCAAAACCACCATAAAAAAGCCAGACTACGGTTTGCAACTGCACATGGGGACAAAGATCGTACTTTTTGGAGAAATGTCCTCTGGTCTGATGAAACAACAATAAAAATGAGAACTGTTTGGCCATAATGACCATCGTCATGTTTGGAGGAAAAAGGGGGAGGCTTGCAAGCCGAAGAACACCATCCCAACCATGAAGCACAGGGGTGTAACGTTCGTCGTCGGAATGAGACCAAAGCCCAGCGTGGAAAGTGTTCATGATTATTTATTTAAACTGAACACTGAGACAAAATAACAAAATGTAACACCACGAAACAGTTCTGTCTGGTGCAGACACAAAACAGAAAACAACTACCCACAAAACACAGGTGGGAAAAAGCTGCCTGTGTATGATTCTCAATCAGAGACAATGATAGACAGCTGCCTCTGATTGAGAACCACACCCGGCCAAACACAAAGAAATACAAATCATAGAACAATGAACATAGAATGTTCACCCAAATCACACCCTGACCAAACCAAAATAGAGACATAAAAAGCTCTCTACAGTCAGGGCGTGACACCACCATGACCCCAAAGGGGCTCTGTAATTTGTTTTGTTTTTGGTCACTCCTAGTGTTGCACTTGCTGAATGAATAAAGGCAATTGGAGGGATTGGGCTTGTATACATGCCGTTCGTGTGTGTGTGTGTGTGTGTGTGTGTGTGTGTGTGTGTGTGTGTGTGTGTGTGTGTGTGTGTGTGTGTGTGTGTGTGTGTGTGTGTGTAAAAAATAAGAATATTTTATGCTTGCAGCAACATCATTTAATTCAATCAACAACATCTCAGGCACTTGAGGCATTTAATAATTTCACTTTTCCTTGGATCTTTTCTGACATGTAATATTTCACACATTATCAAATTACAACAACAAAAGCATGAATACGTTAATAAAAGCAGGTAATATAATGACAATATTCACAAATTCTACAAATAATATCGGGACAGATATTTAACATTGACGTTACGGACTGTTATGAATTTGTGTGCATTTTAAAATGCATTTTAAAGTAAACTTGTCCGCATTTTATTGGATTGACAGAGTGGTCCTCTGTAGATCAGTTGGTAGAGCATGGCTCTTACAATGCCAGGACAGTGGGTTTGATTCCTGGGGCCACCCATTTGCAAAAGAAAAGTTCTTTAGTTGTATGCACGAATCTGCTAAATGACATGTATTATTATTGAGAATCATGCCACTGTTAGGGTCTAGCTTGTGTTTGTGTGTGACCTCCGACCTCGTCTGCCAGTAAACATGAAACTCTTGAGTTCTCTTTTCTCTCTCTCTCCAGCTACATGGGAGTCACATTGTTGCTTGCGTTCTTCTCATGGTTGCCGAAGTTGTCGTATTTGACGTTGCTGTCCTTAAGATGCAAGTGGTACTGGGTGCCTAGTAGAAATTAAATTTATAGAATTATGAGAGAGGGAGGGAAAGAGAGGGAGAAGGAAAGGGAGAGATGAGACAGAGAGAGAGAGAGAGGGGGGGAAAAGAGGTGCAAGGTTGATTAATTTGTTGTCTTTATGACATTAGGTCCAGGTGTTTCTCCTAGTCACTAAGGTGATCAAGGGATTCGTTTGGAAAGGTAGAAGGCTTCCTGCCTGTTATGTAACCTAGTGAAATAATACCTTTTCAGAGTGTAAACTGAAGCACGTCTCTTTAAAAGTAGCATTGATTTCACAATTTCCCTCCTGATCATCGCTTCATAGAATGAAGAAAGTGTATATTTGAACCACAAAACAAAACTTAAAGAGGCTCTCCATAAATGTTGTATATTTTTTAGCCAGTAGTTCTGAAAGCACTAAGCGTTATCATGTAATTGTCCATGTAAAAAGACCATGTAAAAAAACCTGTCTGATTAGGCTGAATAATATCCAACAATACCTTTTTAATTCTATTCCAGCTATGCATTTTGATAGGTTTTTTAAAATGGACTAAATCTTTATTTACCACTTGGGTCCTGTTTCAGTAATGATGAAATCAGACCTTCTTGTTGAGTATCTGAGTAAGTTCCTCCTCTGTAATTTTGGCTTCACATGAGTCTTTCTGTACAGCTGTTAATTTTACATTATTAATAGGAAAAAAATCCTTACAATTATCTTTGGTTGTTGGAGGTGGAGGAGACTGATGCTGACGTACCTTGCTTCCTCTTTCAAAATATTGTTTAGTGAATCAAACCCTCCCCTAACCCAGACGACGCTGGGCCAATTGTGCGCCGCCTCATGGGTGTCCCGGTCACGGCCGGCTGTGACACAGCCTGGGCTCGAACCCGGGTCTGTAGTGACGCCTTTGACCACTGTGCCACTTGGGAGGTTGCAGTAAATTATTTTCGATAGTATTTCTATGTTGAAGATTAAAAAAAATATCTGGTGCATTTTCCCCCATATTCCATCCAGTTTGCTTTATTTGTATAATATATTACACTTGATCTTTCTTGAATAAGTTCCTCCATTTATTTTAGTTTTTCCTCTAATGTATTCTGTGCCTCTATGGTACAGTATTTATTGCTATCTATCTGTACTGTCAGTCCCTCCACTTCCTTTGTTAATATGAATTATTTTGACCTAAATTGCTTTTGTTTCAAAGATGAGTATTGAATTGCATGGCCTCGAAAGGAACATTTAATAGTGTCCCATACAATAAGGGGATCTGCTGTACCTATGTTATGTCGGAAAAAGTCAGTTATAAATTATTCTATCCTGGTTAAAAACAAACTATCATCCAACAGGCTTTGATTACATTTTCAATATCCTCGCCCACGTAGAAATTCTGTAAGAGTAATGTATATGCCAATAGTGTCACGTTCCTGACCTTGTTTTCCTTTTGTATTGTTGTGTTTAGTGGGTCAGGACGTGAGATGGGTGGGCAGTCTGTGTTTGTTCTATGTTAAGTGTCAGGTTTAATTGACCTTGTATGGCTCTCAATCAGAGGCAGGTGTTTTCGTTTTCCTCTGATTGAGAGACATACATAGGGAGGTTGTTTCACATTGTTTGTCGTGGGTGGTTGTCGCTGTGTCTGTGTTTATTGCACCACACGGTACTGTCTCGTCTCTCGTTCGTTCTTTCCTGTTCATGAGTGCATTGTTTTTTATGTTCACCAGTTCAGGTCTGTTTAACATCGTTTGTTGTTTTGTAGTTTATGCAAGTATAAGTTTTTGTGTTCGTCTTCGTCAGCAAATAAATCTATATGTATTCACAACCCGCTGCACCTTGGTTTAATCCCTGCTCGAGGAGGAGGAGAGTCGTTACAAATAGTCATTTTCTGCTTGGTTTCCAGAGAAATGCAGCCGATTGAAAAAGAAATGAACCAACTACAGAGGTCTATCCTCTAATTTCAAATGTTTTGTCAAACTTACGATGCATGGATTTGATCGTTGTATTTTCGTTGTTATCAAAATAACTAATTGTTAGCGCATGTAAACAGGCAATCCCACTCGCTTCAGAGTGCACACTAGAGTAGCGTGTATCTCCTCCACTAAATGATGCCAGGTTAGAATGTAAGGATTCTGTGCCTTTTTCCACTGGGAGAGGACAGCAGATGGTTTATTATCATGTATGAGCCACGTCGAGTCTGAAACAGGAGGTTTAAAAAAGAACTAGGTTGTTTTCAAGCCTCTTTAAGTTTAGGCATAGGGGTGAAAATGAATCAAAGTTTAAATTTAGGAACAAGGGTTAGGTTAAGGTTAGTATGGTCCCGTGTGGCTCAGTTGGTAGCTTGCAATGCCAGGGATGTGGGTTCGATTCCCACGGAGGACCAGTACGAGAAAAGTATTAAAATGTTGCTCTGCAAGTTTCTCATGATAAGAGCGTCTGCTAAATGACAAAAAATGCAGTGGGTTTAAGGTTATATAATTATAACACATCAACACACGTTTCACTTGCCTCTGCAATAAATCAGCTGAATAGGTGGGACAGGTGTTTTTCTCGTGCTTTTCTCTTTCGCTGGGTTCCCATGTTCTGTGTTAAAATAATCGACTTGAAATAATTTACTCAGTCAAAATGGCCACCAGTCCACCCATTATAGCATCCTAGGTCTGAATAGGGAATATCTGTTCTATTTATTCTATTTTCTGTTCACCTAATCCTCCCCATCTAAATCCTTGGTCTGGTTTAACTGGGATAATATGAGCTAAGAAGTATCATATTACTATAATAGTAGCTAAGAAGTATAATATTACTATAATAGTAGCTAAGAAGTATCATATTACTATAATAGTAGCTAATAAGTATCATATTACTATAATAGTAGCTAATAAGTATAATATTACTATAATAGTAGCTAAGAAGTATCATATTACTATAATAGTAGCTAAGTAAGTTAAAAATGAATGTAAGTGAAAGTAAAAATATATATACATTTTAAGCAAGTTTGAGACAGGCACTTACTTGAATCTGTGCTGTCACAATAATACTTATTTTCTTTGTTCCTGTAAACACAAAATGGTTTAGAGTTACCATCCATTCACAATGGAAAAAATATACTGTACTAACAGGCCTTTTCTGTCTTGTATTCTGAGGAATAAAACCAACTGTCAGGATTAAGATCAATTTGATCTTTGGTTATTTCATGTTGACTGTAGATAGGACTCAGGACTGAGATAAACAGTCCCATGTTGACTGTGTAGATAGGACTCAGGACTGAGATAAACAGTCCCATGTTGACTGTGTAGATAGGACTCAGGACTGAGATAAACAGTCCCATGTTGACTGTGTACATAGGACTCAGGACTGAGATAAACAGTCCCATGTTGACTGTGTACATAGGACTCAGGACTGAGATATACAGTCCCATGTTGACTGTGTAGATAGGACTCAGGACTGAGATAAACAGTCCCATGTTGACTGTGTAGATAGGACTCAGGACTGAGATAAACAGTCCCATGTTGACTGTGTACATAGGACTCAGGACTGAGATAAACAGTCCCATGTTGACTGTGTAGATAGGACTCAGGACTGAGATAAACAGTCCCATGTTGACTGTGTAAATAGGACTCAGGACTGAGATAAACAGTCCCATGTTGACTGTGTAGATAGGACTCAGGACTGAGATAAACAGTCCCATGTTGACTTTGTAGATAGGACTCAGGACTGAGATAAACAGTCCCATGTTGACTTTGTAGATAGGACTCGGGACTGAGATAAACAGTCCCATGTTGACTGTGTACATAGGACTCAGGACTGAGATAAACAGTCCCATGTTGACTGTGTAGATAGGACTCAGGACTGAGATAAACAGTCCCATGTTGACTGTGTAGATAGGACTCAGGACTGAGATAAACAGTCCCATGTTGACTGTGTAGATAGGACTCAGGACTGAGATAAACAGTCCCATGTTGACTTTGTAGATAGGACTCAGGACTGAGATAAACAGTCCCATGTTGTGTTTAGTGGTTGTTGAACAGTACTTACTTTCTACAGCATTTGTAGCATAACACACATATCAGTGCTATGATGATAATTCCCAGAGGCACCAGGACTGCGATGAATATGATCGTGTTCTTATCTGGGGGACAATGAAGAAGAAGACAGTTGCAACATCGCTATATGTCTCAACAAGTATTAACATAGTAGAGTACAGTATAGTAGAGTACAGTATATTACAGTATAGCAGAGTACTGTATAGTAGAGTACAGTACAGTAGAGTACAGTATAGTACAGTATAGTAGAGTACAGTATAGTAGAGTACAGTATAGTACAGTATAGTAGAGTACTGTATAGTAGAGTACAGTATAGTGCAGTAGAGTAGAGTATAGCAGAGTACTGTATAGTAGAGTACAGTATAGTAGAGTACAGTATAGTAGAGTACTGTATAGTAGAGTACAGTATAGTAGAGTACAGTATAGTACAGTATAGCAGAGTACTGTATAGTAGAGTACAGTATAGTAGAGTACAGTATAGTACTGTATAGTAGAGTACAGTATAGTAGAGTACAGTATAGTACAGTATAGTAGAGTACTGTATAGTAGAGTACAGTATAGTAGAGTACAGTAGAGTCGAGTATAGTGGAGTACTGTATAGTAGAGTACAGTATAGTAGAGTATAGTAGAGTACAGTATAGTACAGTATAGTGGAGTACTGTATAGTAGAGTGCAGTACAGTATAGTACAGTATAGTACAGTATAGTACAGTATAGTGGAGTACAGTATAGTAGAGTACAGTATAGTAGAGTGCTGTATAGTAGAGTACAGTATAGTAGAGTACAGTATAGTACAGTATAGTAGAGTACTGTATAGTAGAGTACTGTATAGTAGAGTACAGTATAGTCAGTGGTGGAAAAAGTACCCATTGTCATACTTGAGTAAAAGTATAGATATCTTAATAGAAAGTATCAAAAGAAAACGGAATTGCTGAAATATACTTAAGTATCAAAAGTAAAAAATAAAAGTATAAATCATTTCAAATTCCTTATATTAAGCAAACCAGATGGCACCATTTTCTTGTTTTTAAAATGTATGGATGGCCAGGGACACACTCCAATACTCAGACATTATTTACAAACAAAGCATTTGTGTTTAGTGAGTCCTCCAGATCAGAGGCAGTATGGATGACCAGGGATGATCTTGATAAGTGTGTGAATTGGACTATTTTCCTGTCCTGCTAAGAATTCAAAATGTAACGAGTACTTTTAGGTGTCAGGGAAAATGTATGGAGTAGAAAGTATATTATTTTATTTGGAAATGTGGTGAAGTAAAAGTAAAAGTAGTCAAAAATATAAATAGTAAAGTACAGATACCCCCAAAAACGACCAAAGTACTTTACACCACTGAGTATAGTACATTATAATACAGTACAGTACAGTAGAATATAGTATTAGCTCCAGTCAGTCACGTACCCAGGCCTCCGCTGGTATCCGTCTTCTCAATCTCACACAGGTTGCCCTCGAAACCCTCTAGACACTGACAGCTGAATAAGTCTACTGTAATCTCAGAGCATGCACCGTTGTTCAGACAGGGGTCACTCAGACACGGGCTCTCTGAGAAGGGGAAGGGGAGATATAGAGGGAGGGGAACAAAGAGAGAGAGAGGGAGGGGAGGGGGAGAGACCGAGAGCGAGAGAGGGGAGAGAGAGAACGTGGAGGGGTAAGTCTGTTATCGAAGGCATTGCAGTCCATTTTGCACACTCACGTTGTTCTTATTGTAACTACTTGGGCACGAACGCATGATCAGTAGCAACACACGTACTTTTGTAGCAGTCACGTGTCAAGTTGAAGATAGTACAGACGTGTGTGTCGGAACAGCCCTTGGGTTGGCACACAGCGCCCGAGGGCGTACTCTCACAGGACAGGGCACAGTCCTCTGTCACAAACTTCTCTTTAAGCTGGGGAGGAAGGGAATGGAGGCATGGAGGCATGGAGGAATGGAGGAATGGAGGGATGGAGGGATGGAGGCATGGAGGGATGGAGGGATGGAGGCATGGAGGGATGGAGGCATGGAGGGATGGTGGCATGGAGGGATGGAGGAATGGAGGGATGGTGGCATGGAGGGATGGAGGCATGGAGGGATGGAGGCATGGAGGAATGGAGGGATGGAGGCATGGAGGGATGGAGGGATGGAGGAATGGAGGGATGGAGGGATGGAGGCATGGAGGGATGGAGGCATGGATGGATGGAGGGATGGAGGCATGGAGGAATGTAGGGATGGAGGGATGGAGGTCGATATGGGGGGAGAGAGAGAGAAAAGGATGGGGAAAGAGACAGTTATACATCATACAATCCTGTCTCAACACCAGTTCTTAAATTCACTTTAGTCATCAGATTTTGTGTCTCATCTCAACAACTGACTGCACTACAGTATTAATCTCTTATTGTATATTATAAACCGGGTGGTTTGAGGCCTGAATACTGATTGGCTGAAAGCCGTGGTATATCAGACTGTAGACCATGGGTATGACAAAACATAACTTTTTACTTTTCTAATGACGTTGGTAACCGGTTTATAATAGCAATAAGGCACCAAGGGGGGTTTGTGGTATGTGGCAATTATACCATGGCTAATGGCTGTGTGCAGGCACTTCGCATTACACAGTGCGTAAGAACAGCCCTTAGCCGTGGTATAATGGCCATATACCACACTTCCTCGGGCCTTATTGCTTAATGAACCCACCAGGTAGTACTGGTCCAGGTAGGTGTAACCACACCAGCTGTATCCTTCTGTACTAAGTTTTACTGCATTTTTACTATATTCTACTCTATTTTACTATATTAACTCACAGGGTAGTATCTATCCAGGTAGCTGCAGCCACACTCGCTGTAGGGAACACAGATGCCTCCGCTCATGGTGAATCCTGGGGAACACTGGCACCCCTCAACACAGGCAGTGAAGTCACACTCGGAGGGCGCGGCCAGGTCAGCGCAGGAGGCAGGGCAAGGGGTCATACACTCAGAGTAGGTACTGTTGGCTACACAGCTCAGGACTGGAATGGGGAGAGAGAGGGAAGGGAGAGAGAGGGTGAGGGAACAAGTGAGTGTCTGTATGTTTGCGTGTAAATGTGTGCCTGTCTGTCTGTCTGCCTGCCTGCCTGCCTGTCTGTCTGTCTGTCTGTCTGTCTGTCTGTCTGTCTGTCTGTCTGTCTGTCTGTCTGTCTGTCTGTCTGCCTGTCTGTCTGCCTGTCTGTCTGTCTGTCTGTCTGTCTGTCTGTCTGTCTGCCTGCCTGCCTGTCTGTCTGTCTGCCTGCCTGTCTGTCTGTCTGTCTGTCTGTCTGCCTGTCTGCCTGTCTGTATCTTACCACAGCCCAGCTGTTGTCTCCAGTTGCCCAGTTTGACTCCAGCCTCTTGGCAGGCCAGGGCGTACACCTCATAACTGTCACAACGCAGGGAGGCGGTTTCCTGATCCGCACACAGGTCAAACAAACAGTCCCTGGAAGAACACACATGAGACGGTGAGTCCGCAATATAGTTCAAATACATCTATACACTCTTGATAAACAGGGTCAAACTTGTGACTTGTGTGTACCTGTAACCTAGCCTCCCCCAACACACACAAACAACGTATCTCTCTTTTTCCTCTCATCATCATCATCATCATCGTCTCTTTAACAGTAACCCTTTAAATCTGTCTTTCAGTAAAACCTCATCTTCACCTCTACTTTGTTTTCTTTCCTAGAATTATGTCTGTCTTATCCTTAACAGATCTCAAACATCAAAATCCTCTGTCTGTGTAGCTAACTCTCTCTCTCTCTCTCTCTCTCTCTCTCTCTCTCTCTCTCTCTCTCTCTCTCTCTCTCTCTCTCTCTCTCTCTCTCTCTCTCTCTCTCTCTCTCTCTCTCTCTCTCTCTCTCTCTCTCTCTCACTCTCTCTCTCACTCTCTCTCACTCCCTCTCACTCTTTTCACTCTTTTTCACTCTCTCTTTCTGTCTCTACTCTCTGTCTCTACTCACTCCTGGAAGCTGTTGGGCAGTAGTGGTGCATGGCAGGCAGCGAAGGGTCCTGTAGGGTCTGATATGGCTCCACACTGTTTAATACCATTGAAATCAGCCAGCTGAGCGTCAGTACAACCTGCTGTCTCAAAGCCTGTCTCTGGGTCGGTCTCCACATCACGCCTAGGGAGGGTGAAGAGGGGGAGGAGAGGTTGAGATATGAACTGATATTTCAGTTTTTTTTTTTATTATAAAATTGCAAATATTTCTAAAACTCTGTTTTTGCTTTGTCACTATGGGGTATTGTGTTTAGATTGATGAGGAAATAAAAGAATGTAATCAATATTAGAATAAGGCTGTAACGTAACCAAATGTGGTAAAAGTTAAGGGGTCTGAATACTTTCCGAATGCACTGTATGTACACTCAATCATCTAAACACATTGTTGGCTGTGTTTATAAATACAGTAGATTAGGAATGTATGAATTAATGAACCAACAAACAAGCTAATGAATGAATTGTGTTTACATTAAGTTTATACATAATCCAGTGATTCCCTCTCACCTGTGCAGGTGCACCATCTTGGGGAGTTCTGATGTCACTAGCTCCGCCCCCTGCCTGTCAGTCACCCTCCAGCTGTTTCCGAACTCTTCAAGGTTCCGCGTCACGGTTCCATCTGGTTTCATGTACTCATTCCTGGAGACCCCGTCATAGTTCCCGCACAGACCCCTCACCCTGTCCCTGTACGTACTGGGTAGGATCACCTCTGTTAAAGAGGGAGGGAGAGAGGGGAGAAAGAGGGAGGGAATGAGTGAGTGAGTGAGTGAGGAGTGACTGACTAAATGGTGCAGTCCCTTTCTAGTCTCTCACCTCCGTGCTGCTTGCCGTCGAAGCGTACGGTCATGCCGAAGTCGGCGACCAGCTGGACGTTCTTAGAGTTCCTCGTGATGGTCAGGCCGCCTCTAGGACTGAGAGGAGGAGCCACACGTTCACCGTTCACCTACAGAGAGAACGGAAGTGGAATAGAAGTGTTTTTTTATAATGCATTGATAAAGTCTTCTATTGGTGTTGTGGCTCTACAGATGATCCGAACCGTTTTAAACCTTCATATGCATCGTGTATGATCCACTATCAAACCACCATGTGGAAAACATAATGTTTCTATGTAATAACAACCCAGCACATGCAAATGAATGGCTGCACTCACAACAGTGAGATTCATCTCCTCTTCCATTCACTCTAAATACAGTATGTTCTTCCATTCACTCTAAATACAGTAGGTTCTTCCATTCACTCTAAATACAGTATGTTCTTCCATTCACTCTAAATACAGTATGTTCTTCCATTCACTCTAAATACAGTATGTTCTTCCATTCACTCTAAATACAGTATGTTCTTCCATTCACTCTAAATACAGTAGGTTCTTCCATTCACTCTAAATACAGTACGTTCTTCCATTCACTCTAAATACAGTAGGTTCTTCCATTCACTCTAAATACAGTATGTTCTTCCATTCACTCTAAATACAGTAGGTTCTTCCATTCACTCTAAATACAGTAGGTTCTTCCATTCACTCTAAATACAGTATGTTCTTCCATTCACTCTAAATACAGTATGTTCTTCCATTCACTCTAAATACAGTATGTTCTTCTATTCACTCTAAATACAGTATGTTCTTCCATTCACTCTAAATACAGTATGTTCTTCCATTCACTCTAAATACAGTATGTTCTTCTATTCACTCTAAATACAGTATGTTCTTCCATTCACTCTAAATACAGTAGGTTCTTCCATTCACTCTAAATACAGTAGGTTCTTCCATTCACTCTAAATACAGTATGTTCTTCCATTCACTCTAAATACAGTATGTTCTTCCATTCACTCTAAATACAGTATGTTCTTCCATTCACTCTAAATACAGTATGTTCTTCTATTCACTCTAAATACAGTATGTTCTTCCATTCACTCTAAATACAGTATGTTCTTCCATTCACTCTAAATACAGTATGTTCTTCCATTCACTCTAAATACAGTACGTTCTTCCATTCACTCTAAATACAGTAGGTTCTTCCATTCACTCTAAATACAGTAGGTTCTTCCATTCACTCTAAATACAGTATGTTCTTCTATTCACTCTAAATACAGTATGTTCTTCCATTCACTCTAAATACAGTATGTTCTTACATTCACTCTAAATACACTATGTTCTTCCATTCAACTCACCAGTACTACTTTCTTCTGCAGGAAGTGGATGCTGACTCCGTAGACATCTACATACACCTCATCCAGGTAGGAGAACTTCCTGCTGCCACCACGACGGACGTTCTTTCCCCGCACCTGCAGATCGACCAGTGAGTTGGGGAGGTCGTGACCCTGGGTCAGGGTGTAGGTGTAGGGGCCCTGGAAGTGGTGGGTGAGCCCATCGAATGTACGGTAGTGGGGGTCACCGTGGATATTACACCTGTCGAACTCTGGAGAGGGGGGTGGGGGGGGAAAGGGAAAGAGAAAGCTGTATGAGCAGGTAGAAACTTTAGCCTAAAATCATACAGCAAGATAATATAGGCTGTTATAAGGCCAAGGTTTGTGAGTATTGAGTATTAGTATCTGTAATAGTATCTACTAGTACTACTAGTGGAATTGGAGGTAATATTGCCAATATTGGGAGTAAAATTGAGACTTACTCTCAGGTTTGCAGTAGAGTTCTCCATATTTGTCCAGAATGCAGACAGAATTGCCGGGACATTTAACGTCTGAGCAGGTAATGGAGCCTCCCAGGTTACAGGTACACTGGCCATCACAGTGTTCAGTCAACCACGAGTCCCCCACCTGGAACACACACGTCAGGATTATGACTGACTGTTGATTCTAGGAGTGTGTCAGTAACAAAAACGATGATGACAGGATCTTTTGGCACAGTCCCCCCCCCCCTCCCCCCACATTTCCCCCCCAAATTAATAAATTCTATCTTAAACTTTTAGTAGGCTCACTTGATGACGTATCAGCTATAGGTAATATCAGACAGAGGTAATATCAGACAGAGGTAATATCAGACAGAGGTAATATCAGACAGAGGTAATATCAGACAGAGGTAATATCAGATATCAGACAGAGGTAATATCAGCTAGAGGTAATATCAGATATCAGACAGAGGTAATATCAGACAGAGGTAATATCAGACAGAGGTAATATCAGACAGAGGTAATATCAGACAGAGGTAATATCAGACAGAGGTAATATCAGATATCAGACAGAGGTAATATCAGACAGAGGTAATATCAGACAGAGGTAATATCAGACAGAGGTAATATCAGACAGAGGTAATATCAGACAGAGGTAATATCAGATATCAGACAGAGGTAATATCAGACAGAGGTAATATCAGACAGAGGTAATATCAGACAGAGGTAATATCAGACAGAGGTAACATCCGACAGAGGTAATATCAGACAGAGGTAATATCAGACAGAGGTAATATCAGACAGAGGTAACATCCGACAGAGGTAACATCCAACAGAGGTAATATCAGACAGAGGTAATATCAGACAGAGGTAATATTAGACAGAGATAATTTCATCTGATGAGAAGAAGCCTGTGTGTGTGAGTGTGTGTGTGAGTGTGTGTGTGAGTGTGTGTGTGTGTGTGTACCAATCAGACTCACATCATGGTACTCTCCCACTCTGTCCACACAGCCACACTTGGCCAGAGGAACACACTGCACATCACTGAGGACAAACCCTGCGTTACACTGGCACCCCTCGACGCAGGTGGTGGAGGGCAGGTGGCAGAGCGTGGGGAACAGGTCAGAGCAGGTGGGGGGGCAGGGGGCCGAGCAGTCAGAGTAGTGGCTATTGGGGGGGCACGGCAGGGCTGGGAGAGGGCGAGGACGGGGGAGAGAGAGGTTAGAAGACAACCAGAACACAACACATGACGTTGGTTCAATATGTTCTTGGTACATAATATACTGTATGGGATGATTTCACTCGTTTTCTATCACTCTCTTCACCCTCTCTTTCTTACTTTCTTCATCCCTCTCTCCCTCTCTCCTCTCCTCCCTCCTCTCTCTCCACCTCACATCTCCTTTCCCCTCCCCTCCCTCCTCTCCTCCCTCTCCCCTCCCTCCTCTTCCCCTCTCCACCTCCCCTCCCCTCCCCTCCCTCCTCTCCTCCCACCCCCTCTCTCTCCACCTCCCCTCTCTCCTCTCTCCCCTCCCTCCTCTTCCCCTCTCCACCTCCCCTCCCATCCCTCCTCTCCTCCTCTCTCTCCACCTCCCTCCTCTCCTCCCTCTCCACCTCCCATATCCCATCCCCTCCCTCCTCTCTCCCCTCCCTCCCCTCTCTCCCCTCCTCCCTCTCCCCTCTCCCTCTCTCTCCACCTCCCCTCCCTTCCCCCCTCTCCTCCCTCTCCACCTCTCCTCCCTCTCCACCTCCCCTCCCTCCTCTCCTCCCTCCTCTCTCTCCACCTCACCTCTCCCCTCCCCTATCTCTCCACCTCCCCTCCCTCCTCTCTCTCCCCCTCTCCACTTACGACAGAATGTGTTGTTCCTCCAGCTGATGGTGACCCCGGCTGACTGACAGGCTTGGGCGTATGCTTCCACGTTATCACACAGTGTGGCCTGCATGCCGTCGTATTCACACATGTCATACACGCAGTTCCCCAGGAAAGCCTCTGGGGACAGTAAAGAGTGGCAGGGCTTGAACTTGTCTCCGAGGACAACAGAAGAACACAGGGTCTCGTACTGGTTCTCTTCTTCTGTCGTGCAGTTGGGGTGGATGCTGGGACGCTCATCTGGCGAGCATCTGGAGGGATGAAGAGAGAGAGAGACAAATGGGTTAGATAGATGAAAGGAGAGAGGTATGTATTTAAGCAATAAGGCACAAGGGGGTATGGTATATGGCCAATATACCACGGCTAAGGGCTGTTCTTAGGGACAACGCTGTCAGCCAATCAGCATTGGCTGACAGCCGTGGTATATCAGACCGTATACCACGGGTATGACAAAACATTTATTTTTACTGCTCTAATTACGTTGGTAACCAGTTTATAGCAGCAATAAGGCACCACGGAGGTTTGTGGTACACGGCCAATATATCACGGCTAAAGGCTGTATCCAGGGACTCCACGTTGCGTCGTGCTTAAGAACAGCCCTTAGCAGTGGTATATTGGCCAAGTAAATAAAATAAAAACATTACAACACATTAAGTGTGTGTCCTCAGGCCACTACTCCACTACCACATATCTACAATCGAAAATCCATGTGCTCATGTGTGTGTATAGTGCGTGTGTTATCGTGTGTGTGTGTCTGTGTTTAAGTTGCTTCACAGTTCCCGCTGTTCCAATAGGTGTATTTGTATCTGTTTTTTAAATGTGATTGTACTGCTTGCATCAGTTACTTGATGTGGCATAGAGTTCCATGTGGGTGATAGAGAAAGGAAGGAGAGGATATCTACAGAGATGGATATCTGCATATCAGCAATGGGACTTTGTTCTTGTATATGAATCCTTTTCCTTCAGGTGGAGCACATGAACAAGGTCAAAGGTTAAAGGTCTAAGGTAAGAGGTCCAAGGTGACTGACCCTGGGTCTGAGTCTCCCTCTGACTTCCAGCTGTTGCCCAGTTCTATCACGTCCTTGGCCGGCTTTCCATCTGGTTTCAGGTTGTCATCAGACGTGTTCATGTTGAAGTTACCACACATACCACACACCTGGCGAGATGTAGAGAGAGAGAGAGTGTGAGAGAGAGAGATAATGTAGAAGATTACCAGACAGATTACCAGACAGATTACCAGACAGATGACCAGACAGATTACCAGAACAGATTACTAGGACAGATTACCAGCCAGATTACCAGGACAGATTACCAGCCAGATTACCAGGACAGATTACCAGGACAAATTACCAGACAGATTACCAGGACAGATTACCAGACAGATTACCAGACAGATTACCAGACAGATTACCAGACAGATTACCAGACAGATTACCAGACAGATTACCAGGACAGATTACCAGACAGATTACCGGGACAGATTACCAGACAGATTACCAGGACAGATTACCAGGACAGATTACCAGGACAGATTACCAGACAGATTACCGGGACAGATTACCAGGACAGATTACCAGGACAGATTACCAGACAGATTACCGGGACAGATTACCAGGACAGATTACCAGGACAGATTACCAGACAGATTACCAGACATATTACCAGGACAGATTACCAGACAGATTACCAGGACAGATTACCAGACAGATTACCGGGACAGATTACAGGACAGATTACCAGGACAGATTACCAGGACAGATTACCAGGACAGATTACCAGACAGATTAGCAGGACACGTACTCAGAGCATGCGCTGACCAGCTGGCAAGTGTTTTCACCTACATTTTCAACCTCTCCCTGACCTAGACTGTAATACCTACATGTTTCAAACAGACCACCATAGTCCCTGTGCCCAACAACACCAAGGTAACCTGTCTAAATGACTATCCCTCATATCCCTGGTGTCCATGTCACTCCAGCTTCTACCCCCAAGCCATATGACTGCTGAACAGTTAATCACATGGCTGCCCGGACTATTAGCATTGACCCCCTTATTTATTATTATTGTTTTATTATTTTATCTTGCTCAGGCTCCATGTACACTCATTGGACCACACACACACATATACTACACTGACACTACAACACACATACACACACACACACACACACACACACACACACACACACACACACACACACACACACACACACACACACACACACACACACACACACACACACACACACACACACACACACACACACACACACACACACACACACACACACACACACACACACACTCACGCATACTACACTGACACTCCAACACACACACAAACGCACACACGCACGCACACGCACACGCACACGCACACGCACACGCACGCAAACACACACACACACACACACACACACACACACACACACACACACACACACACACACACACACACACACACACACACACACACACACACACACACACACACTACTTCCGGCGCCGAAAAGAGATGGCCGCCTCGCTTCGCGTTCCTTGGAAAATATGCAGTATTTTGTTTTTTTATGTGTTATTTCTTACATCGGTACCCCAGGTAATCTTAGGTTTCATTACATACAGTCGGGAGGAACTACTGAATATACGATTAACGTCAACTCATCATCGTTCCTACCAGGAATATGACTTTCCCGAAACGGATCCAGTGTTTTGCCTTCCACCCAATACAATGGATCTGATCCCAGCCGGCGACCCTGTGCGACGCCGTAAAAGGGGCAAACGAGGCGGTCTCGTGGTCAGGCTTCGGAGACGGGCACATTGCGCTCCACTCCCTAGCATACTACTCGCCAATGTCCAGTCTCTTGACAATAAGGTTGATGAAATCCGAGCACGGGTAGCATTCCAGAGAGACATCAGGGATTGCAACGTGCTCTGCTTCACGGAAACATGGCTAACTCAAGAGACGCTAACGGAGTCGGTGCAGCCAGCTGGTTTCTTCATGCATCGCGCCGACAGAAACAAACATCTTTCTGGTAAGAAGAGGGGCGGGGGGGTATGCCTTATGATTAACGAGACGTGGTGTGATCATCATAACAACACACAGGAACTCAAGTCATTCTGTTCACCTGATCTAGAACTCCTCACAATCAAATGTCGACCGCATTATCTACCACGGGAATTCTCTTCAATCATAATCACAGCCGTATATATTCCCCCCCAAGCAGACACATCGATGGCCCTGAACGAACTTTATCTGACTCTTTGTAAACTGGAAACCACACACCCTGAGGCTGCATTCATTGTAGCTGGGGATTTTAACAAGGCTAATCTAAAAACAAAACTCCCTAAATTCTATC
This sequence comes from Salvelinus alpinus, assembly GCF_045679555.1. Lineage (NCBI taxonomy): Eukaryota > Metazoa > Chordata > Actinopteri > Salmoniformes > Salmonidae > Salvelinus > Salvelinus alpinus. Next base: position 23,821,279 of record NC_092116.1, read on the forward strand.
AGCATATCGATTGTGCTACCAGGGCTGGAAAAACCCTAGATCATTGTTATACTAATTTCCGCGACGCATATAAGGCCCTCCCCCGCCCCCCTTTCGGAAAAGCTGACCACGACTCCATTTTGTTGATTCCAGCCTACAAACAGAAACTAAAACAACAAGCTCCCGCGCTCAGGTCTGTTCAACGCTGGTCCGACCAATCTGAATCCACGCTTCAAGACTGCTTCGATCACGCGGATTGGAATATGTTCCGCATTGCGTCCAACAACAATATTGACGAATATGCTGATTCGGTGAGCGAGTTCATTAGGAAGTGCATTGACGATGTCGTACCCACAGCAACGATTAAAACATTCCCAAACCAGAAACCGTGGATTGACGGCAGCATTCGCGTGAAACTGAAAGCGCGAACCACTGCTTTTAACCAGGGCAAGGTGACCGGAAGCATGACCGAATACAAACAGTGTAGCTATTCTCTCCGCAAGGCAATCAAACAGGCTAAGTCCCAGTACAGAGACAAAATCGAGTCGCAATTCAACAGCTCAGACACAAGAGGTATGTGGCAGGGTCTACAGTCAATCACGGATTACAAAAAGAAAACCAGCCCCGTCGCGGACCAGGATGTCTTGCTCCCAGACAGGCTAAACAACTTTTTTGCCCGCTTTGAGGACAATACAGTGCCACTGACACGGCCCCCTACCAAAACCTGCGGGCTCTCCTTCACTGCAGCCGAGGTGAGTAAAACATTTAAACGTGTTAACCCTCGCAAGGCTGCAGGCCCAGACGGCATTCCCAGCCGCGTCCTCAGAGCATGCGCAGACCAGCTGGCTGGTGTGTTTACGGACATATTCAATCAATCCTTATCCCAGTCTGCTGTTCCCACATGCTTCAAGAGGGCCACCATTGTTCCTGTTCCCAAGAAAGCTAAGGTAACTGAGCTAAACGACTACCGCCCCGTAGCACTCACTTCCGTCATCATGAAGTGCTTTGAGAGACTAGTCAAGGACCATATCACCTCCACCCTACCGGACACCCTAGACCCACTCCAATTTGCTTACCGACCCAATAGGTCCACAGACGACGCAATCGCAACCACACTGCACACTGCCCTAACCCATCTGGACAAGAGGAATACCCATGTGAGAATGCTGTTCATCGATTACAGCTCAGCATTTAACACCATAGTACCCTCCAAACTCGTCATCAAGCTCGAGACCCTGGGTCTCGACCCCGCCCTGTGCAACTGGGTCCTGGACTTCCTGACGGGCCGCCCCCAGGTGGTGAGGGTAGGTAACAACAAGGGTGCGTTCTGAGCCCTCTCCTGTACTCCCTGTTCACCCACGACTGCGTGGCCATGCACGCCTCCAACTCAATCATCAAGTTTGCGGATGACACTACAGTGGTAGGCTTGATTATCAACAACGACGAGACGGCCTACAGGGAGGAGGTGAGGGCCCTCGGAGTGTGGTGTCAGGAAAATAACCTCACACTCAACGTCAACAAAACAAAGGAGATGATTGTGGACTTCAGGAAACAGCAGAGGGAGCACCCCCCTATCCACATCGACGGGTCAGTAGTGGAGAAGGTGGAAAGTTTTAAGTTCCTCGGTGTACACATCACGGACAAACTGAATTGGTCCACCCACACAGACAGCGTTGTGAAGAAGGCGCAGCAGCGCCTCTTCAACCTCAGGAGGCTGAAGAAATTCGGCTTGTCACCAAAAGCACTCACAAACTTCTACAGATGCACAATCGAGAGCATCCTGTCGGGCTGTATCACCGCCTGGTACGGCAACTGCTCCGCCCACAACCGTAAGGCTCTCCAGAGGGTAGTGAGGTCTGCAGAACGCACCACCGGGGGCAAACTACCTGCCCTCCAGGACACCTACACCACCCGATGTCACAGGAAGGCCATAAAGATCATCAAGGACAACAACCACCCAAGCCACTGCCTGTTCACCCCGCTATCATCCAGAAGGCGAGGTCAGTACAGGTGCATCAAAGCAGGGACCGAGAGACTGAAAAACAGCTTCTATCTCAAGGCCATCAGACTGTTAAACAGCCACCACTAACATTTAGCGGCCGCTGCCAACATACTGACTCAACTCCAGCCACTTTAAAAATGGGAATTGATGGAAATTATGTAAAAATGTACCACTAGCCACTTTAAACTATGCCACTTTATGTTTACATACCCTACAGTACTCATCTCATATGTATATACCGTACTCTATACCATCTACTGCATCTTGCCATGCCGTTCTGTACCACCACTCATTCATATATCTTTATGTACATATTCTTTATCCCTTTACACTTGTGTGTGTATAAGGTAGTAGTTGTGGAATTGTTAGGTTAGATTACTTGTTGGTTATTACTGCATTGTCGGAACTAGAAGCACAAGCATTTCGCTACACTCGCATTAACATCTGCTAACCATGTGTATGTGACTAATAAAATTTGATTTGATTTGATTTGATTTGACACACACACACACACACACACACACACACACACACACACACACACACACACACACACACACACACACACACACACACACACACACACACACACACACACACACACACACACATTCCTTCACACTCTTCACATATGCTGCTGCTACTCTCTGTTTATTATCTATACATAGTCACTTCACCCCTATCTACATGTACATATTACCTCAGTTACCTTGACTGAAACGTACCCCTGCACATTGACTCTGTACCGCTACCCATAGTCTCGTTATTGTTATTTTATTGTGTTACTATTTTACTTTGTTTATTTAGCACATTACTTACTCTGCATTGTTGGTGCAGCTCGTAATAAGCATTTCACTGTGTCATTTTGATCTGAAGATGTGCATATTTTGTGATGTTCATATTTTGAGACCGCAAAATACGTTTGTGTGAAAGAAGCTTTATTTGACCATCATTATTAGTTATATTATGTGTACCATCATCATACAGTAACATTCTAATAGTTGGGTCCAGTTGGATGTACCTTGTTGAAGTATTCTCCAGGGACGGTGATCTCCAGGTGATGGACTCCATCAAACTTCACCTTCAGTCCAAAGTTAGTGTCCAGTAGAATGTAGACACCACTACTCAAGACCCTGGCCCCGGCCACATCGATGGACAGAGGAGTGCGCACCCTGTGCCCGTTCAACTGGAGAGGAGAGAGGGGGAGGGAGAAAGGTAGAGGGGGGACGGAGACATAGAGGGGTGGGGGAGTGAAGGGAGAAAGAGGTTATTAGTGGTGATCAATAATACATTATAAGGCTTCTGGGTTATTGTTTATCAAACTAGGCCATCACAGCTTCCATGGACGGTTCAAGGGAGGGGCTTGCCGGTGCTGAAGTCCTCACTAGAATAGGCAACCTCCATTAGCACCCCCTAGAAACAATATTTTAGTATAGGCAAACCCCCTTGCCTCCCCTTTCTCCCCTGTCTCCCTTGTCTCCTGTCTACACCATCTCCTGTCTCCCTCGTCTCCCCCGTCTCCCCTGCCTCCCCTGTCTCCCCCGTCTCCCCTGCCTCCACTGCCTCCTCCGTCTCCCCCGTCTCCACTGTCTCCCCTGTCTCCACTGTCACCCCTGTCTCCCCTGTCTTCCCTGTCACCCCTGTCACCCCTGTCTCCCCTGCCTCCCCTGTCTCCCCCGTCTCCCCTGCCTCCACTGCCTCCTCCGTCTCCCCCGTCTCCACTGTCTCCCCCGTCTCCACTGTCTTCCCTGTCACCCCTGTCTCCCCTGTCACCCCTGTCTCCTCTGCCTCCCCCGTCTCCACTGTCTCCCCTGTCTCCCCTGTCTCCCGTGTCTTCCCCGTCTCCTCTGCCTCCCCTGTCACCCCTGTCTCCTCTGCCTCCCCTGTCTTCCCTGTCTCCCCTGTCTCCTCTGCCTCCCCTGTCTCCTCTGCCTCCCCTGTCTTCCCTGTCTCCTCTGCCTCCCCTGTCTTCCCTGTCTCCTCTGCCTCCCCTGTCTTCCCTGTCTCCCCTGTCTTCCCTGTCACCTCTGTCTCCCGTGTCTCCCTTGTCTCCTCTGCCTCCCCTGTCTCCCCTGTCACCCCTGTCTCCCCTGTCTTCCCTGTCTCCCCTGTCTCCTCTGTCTCCCCTGTCTCCTCTGCCTCCCCTGTCTTCCCTGTCTCCCCTGTCTTCCCTGTCACCTCTGTCTCCTCTGCCTCCCCTGTCTTCCCTGTCTTCCCTGTCTCCCCTGTCTTCCCTGTCACCTCTGTCTCCCGTGTCTCCCGTGTCTCCTCTGCCTCCCCTGTCTCCTCTGCCTCCCCTGTCTTCCCTGTCACCCCTGTCACCCCTGTCTCCTCTGTCTCCCCTGTCTTCCCTGTCTTCCCTGTCTCCCCTGTCTTCCCTGTCTCCTCTGCCTCCCCTGTCTCCTCTGCCTCCCCTGCCTCCCCTGTCTCCCCTGTCTTCCCTGTCTCCACTGTCACCCCTGTCTCCCCTGTTTCCCTGTCTCCCCTGTCTTCCCTGTCTCCTCTGTCTTCCCTGTCTCCCCTGTCTTCCCTGTCACCCCTGTCACCCCTGTCTCCCCTGTCTTCCCTGTCTCCTCTGTCTCCCGTGTCTCCTCTGCCTCCCCTGTCACCCCTGTCACCCCTGTCTCCCCTGTCTTCCCTGTCTTCCCTGTCTCCCCTGTCTTCCCTGTCACCTCTGTCTCCCGTGTCTCCTCTGCCTCCCCTGTCACCCCTGTCACCCCTGTCACCCCTGTCTCCTCTGCCTCCCCTGTCTTCCCTGTCACCCCTGTCTCCTCTGTCTCCCCTGTCTTCCCTGTCTTCCCTGTCTCCCCTGTCTTCCCTGTCTACTCTGCCTCCCCTGTCTCCTCTGCCTCCCCTGTCTCCTCTGCCTTCCCTGTCTCCCCTGTCTTCCCTGTCACCCCTGTCACCCCTGTCTCCCCTGTTTCCCTGTCTTCCCTGTCTCCCCTGTCTTCCCTGTCTCCTCTGCCTCCCCTGTCTCCTCTGCCTCCCCTGTCTCCTCTGCCTTCCCTGTCTCCCCTGTCTTCCCTGTTTCCCTGTCTCCCCTGTCTCCCGTGTCTTCTTTGTCTCCCGTGTCTCCTATGCCTCCCCTGTCTTCCCTGTCACCCCTGTCTCCCCTGTCTTCCCTGTCTCCCCTGTCTTCCCTGTCTCTGTGTCTCCCATGTCTTCCCTGTCACCTCTGTCTCCCCTGTCTCCACTGTCACCCCTGTCTCCCCTGTCTTCCCTGTCTCCTATGCCTCCCCTGTCTTCCCTGTCACCCCTGTCTCCCCTGTCTTCCCTGTCTCCCCTGTCTTCCCTGTCTCTGTGTCTCCCATGTCTTCCCTGTCACCTCTGTCTCCCCTGTCTCCACTGTCACCCCTGTCTCCCCTGTCTTCCCTGTCTCCCGTGTCTCCCCTGTATTCCCTGTCACCCCTGTCTCCCCTGTCTTCCCTGTCTCCCCTGTATTCCCTGTCACCCCCGTCTCCACTGTCTCCCCTGTCTCCCATGTCTTCCCTGTCACCTCTGCCTCCCCTGTCTCCTCTGCCTCCCCTGTCACCCCTGTCTCCTCTGCCTCCCCTGTCTCCTCTGCCTCCCCTGTCTTCCCTGTCTTCCCTGTCTCCCCTGTCTTCCCTGTCACCTCTGTCTCCCGTGTCTCCTCTGCCTCCCCTGTCTCCCCTGTCTTCCCTGTCTCCTCTGCCTCCCCTGTCTCCTCTGCCTCCCCTGTCTCCTCTGTCTTCCCTGTCTCCCCTGTCTTCCCTGTCACCCCTGTCACCCCTGTCTCCCCTGTTTCCCTGTCTTCCCTGTCTCCCCTGTCTTCCCTGTCTCCTCTGCCTCCCCTGTCTCCTCTGCCTCCCCTGTCTCCTCTGCCTTCCCTGTCTCCCCTGTCTTCCCTGTTTCCCTGTCTCCCCTGTCTCCCGTGTCTTCTTTGTCTCCCGTGTCTCCTATGCCTCCCCTGTCTTCCCTGTCACCCCTGTCTCCCCTGTCTTCCCTGTCTCCCCTGTCTTCCCTGTCTCTGTGTCTCCCATGTCTTCCCTGTCACCTCTGCCTCCCCTGTCTCCTCTGCCTCCCCTGTCTTCCCTGTCTTCCCTGTCTCCCCTGTCTCCCCTGTCTCCACTGTCTCCCCTGTCTCCACTGTCTCCACTGTCTCCCCTGCCAGCTTCATAGAGAGGATAGTGATTGTTGACGATGAATAATGACCAATAATTACCATAACGGTGACTCTACTATCTGACTGAAACAATTTGACAAAGCAGAGAACTGCTGTACTTTTTGGGGAAATCTGATTCACAGTTAACAGTAATATATACTCCCCAAGGACTCCCTCCCTCCTTCAATCGCTCCATCTCACCAGAACTCTGCGGCTCTTCTGTAGCGTGACGTTGGCGTTGGGAAGGTAGACTGTAACAGAGTGCACGTAAGACGCCTCTGGTTGGCCGCGCTCCTCATTCTTCGCCACGATGGTGAACGGAGTTACCTTGGTGGAGTTACACACCTGACAGAGAGAGAGAGAGGGAGGGAGGGAAAGAGAGCGATGGGGGGATGGAGGGAGAGATCGATTACACAGAGGGAGTGTGGGAGAGAGATGGGGAGGGAGGGATGGATGGTGGGAGAGACAGAGAGATGGGGATGGAGGGAGATGTTAAAGGGAGGGAGGAGAGGATGACATTACTCACCTCTACCAGGGTGTAGGTACAGGTACCCATAAAGGTGTGCATGACAGCGTCGAAGGTGTAGTAGTGAGGATCTCCAGACACATGACACACACCCAAACCTATAGAAAGGACAAAGATAGTGAAGTCACAGTGTTGCTGCATTTGATGGGCTAAAAACTATCAATGATATTTTTGTTGTCCCTGTAACAGTTGTGAAATATAGAACAAAGACAACTGAGCCTGATAATGAAATTGTGACATGATATTTGAAGGATGTTAAATGTCTACAGTGGGTGTGGTATTTACCTGTTGAGACACATCCCAGCTCTCCCTCCAACACCTTACATTCCTGGGCGGGGCTACACTGCCACGGCTCACAGGTCATGTTGTTGCCAGGGTTACACCTACAACGCTCCGAACAGTCCAGCTCAGTGAACCAACTGTCTCCCACCTAGGACACGCACAGACATACACATCTGCCACAGCAATACGAGCTAGCCTTCAACATAGTCTACCAAATGTAGAGTGCTAAAAGCTAAGCTGTGCTTTTGCAAACAGAGACTCAAACTAAAACTCTTTCAAACGGTTTATGAGATGACTTGAACTCTAGCTAATGTTATTCCCACGAGTTCCAGGCATCGTATTGACTTCTGTGAAAGCAACGATAAAACGGTGACTCTCTTGCTTACCGGTCTATAGTTGTTATCCTCGTCGGTGCAGCCACACTGGCTGGGTGGGACACACTTGTCTCCGCTGAGGAGCAGTCCGAGGTCACACACACACCCCTCTACACAGGGCTGGTTACAGGTGGAGTTGAAAGTAGGGTTCTGACAGCTGGAGGGACAGGCGCTACCACAGGGCTCGTAGTGGCTACCTGGGAGACACTTCAGAGCTGGGGGAGAGATGGGGGACATGTTGGTTCATCTCAATAAAGGGGGGGGGGGGGGGGGTACGGTAACATACAGATACAGTAACATACAGATACAGTAATATAGAATTACAGTAACATACAGATACAGTAACATAGAGTTACAGTAATATATAATTACAGTACCATACAGATACAGTAACATACAGATACAGTAACATAGAGTTACAGTAACATACAGATACAGTAACATACAGATACAGTAACATAGAGTTACAGTAACATACAGATACAGTAACATACAGATACAGTAATATAGAATTACAGTAACATACAGATACAGTAACATACAGATACAGTAATATAGAATTACAGTAATATACAGATACAGTAACATACAGATACAGTATGTTACAGTATATTGACAGGTTTCTTAGTAGATGCACAGCCTACTGTTTTACATAGAGAAGACACAGGTGTGTTACAACAGAAGGTAAAGTTGTAAAGATTGTTTATTGGTGTGACTTACGGCAGGTGTGTGTGTGTGTGTGTGTGTGTGTGTGTGTGTGTGTGTGTGTGTGTGTGTGTGTGTGTGTGTGTGTGTGTGTGTGTGTGTGTGTGTGTGTGTGTGTGTGTGTGTGTGTGTGTGTGACTTACGACAGGTGTGTGTGTGTGTGACGTACGACAGGTGTGTGTGTGACTTACGACAGGTGTGTGTGTGTGTGTGACGTACGACAGGTGTGTGTGTGTGACTTACGACAGGTGTGTGTGTGTGTGTGTGTGTGTGTGTGTGTGTGTGAGACTTACGACAGAAGGTGTTGTTCCTCCATGCGATGGGTACTCCAGCCAAGGCACACAGGTCAGCGTAGCTCTCTATAGCCTGGCACAGAGCCACCGTCTCCCCTCCTGTAGCACACTGGTCATACACACAGTTCTCCTGGTAGATGTTGGGGGGAACCACCGCGTGGCACGGCTTGAAGATACCTGGGACAACCACGGAGAATGATTGGTAAAAAATGGTTTTAGTGAAGGGGGAGACTGAAATATACATTACAAGTTGTGTGTAGTATATTTTATGTAACCGTTTTGGTTAAAGAAAATATGTTTGTCCATAGGATTTTCTTTCAAATCACAGTCTAGACAGTGTGTTCATACAGTGCATTTGGACACCTTGACTTTTTCCACATTTTGTTACGTTACAGCCTTATTCTAAAATTTATTAAATAAACAATTTTCCTAATTGATCTATACACAAAACCCCATAATGACAAAGTAAAAATAGTTTTTTAGAAATTGTTGTCCATTTATTTAAAAAACTAACAGAAATACCTTATTTAAATAAGTATTCAGACCCTTTGCTATGAGACCTGAAATTGAGCTCAGGTGCATCCTGTTTCCATTGATCATCCTTGAGATGTTTCCTCAACTTGATTGGATTCCACTTGTGGTAAATTAACGTGATTGGACATGATTTGGAAAGGAACACACCTGTCTATTTAAGGTCCCACAGTTGATAGTGCATGTCAGAGCAAAAACCAAGCCATGAGGTCGAAGGAATTGTCTGCAGAGCTCCATGACAGAATTGGGTCGAGGCACAGATCTGGGGAAGGGTACCAAAAAATGTCTGCAGCATTGAAGGTCCCCAAGAACACAGTGGCCTCCTCATCTTTAAATGGAAGAAGTTTGGAACCACCAAGACTCTTCCTTGAGCTGGCCGCCCGGCCAAACTGAGCAATCGGGGGGGGAAGGACCTTGGTCAGTGAGGTGAGTAAGAGCCTGATGGTCACTCTGACAGAGCTACAGAGTTCCTCTGTGGAGATAGGAGAACTTTCCAGAGGGACTTTTTCTGCAGCACTCCACCAATCAGGCCTTTATGGTAGAGTGGCCAGACAGAAGCCACTCCTCAGTAAAAGACACATGACAGCATGCTTGGAGTTTGCCAAAAGGCACCTAAAGGACTCTCAGACCATGAGAAACAAGATTCTCTGGTCTGATGAAACCAAGATTGAAGTCTTTTTGGCCTGAATTCCAAGCGTCACATGTGGAGGAAACCTGGCACCATCCCTACGGTGAAGCATGGTGGTGGCAGCATCATGATGTGGGGATTTTTTCCAGTGACAGGTACTGGGAGACTAGTCAGGATCGAAGGAAAGATGAACGGAGCAAAGTACAGAGAGATCCTTGATGAAAACCTGCTCCAGAGCGCTCAGGACCTCAGACCGGGGCGAAGGTTCACCTTCCAACAGGACAACGACCCTAAGCACACAACCAAGACAATGCAGGACTGGCTTCGGGACAAGTCTCTGAATGTCCTTGAGTGGCCCAGCCAGAGCATGGACTTGAACCCGATAAAACATGTCTGGAGAGACCTCAAAATAGCTGTGCAGCGACGCTCCCCATCCAACCTGACAGAGCTTGAGAGGATCTGCAGAGAACAATCGGAGAAACCACCCAAATACAGGTGTGCCAAGCTTGTAGCGTCATACCCAAGAAGACTCAAGGCTGTAATCGCTGCCAATGGTGCTTGAACAAAGTACTGAGTAAAGATTCTGAATACTTATGTAAATGTGATATTTCAGTTTTTTATTTGTAATACATTTGTAAAAATGTCTAAACACCTGTTTTTTCTTTATCACTATGGGGTACTTTGTGTAGATTGATGAGGGGGGAAAAAACGATTTAATCAATTTTAGAATAAGGCTGTAACGCAACAAAATGTGGAAAAAGTCAAGGGGTCTGAATACTTTCCGAATGCACTGTATGTGTGTGTGTGTGTGTGTGTGTGTGTGTGTGTGTGTGTGTGTGTGTGTGTGTGTGTGTGTGTGTGTGTATGTCTGTGTGAGTGTGTCTGTGAGTGTGTGTGTGTGTGTGTGTGTGTGTGTGTGTGTGTGTGTGTGTGTGTGTGTGTGTGTGTGTGTGTGTGTGTGTGTGTGTGTGTGTGTGTGTGTGTGTGTGTGTGTGTGTGTGTGTGTGTCTCACCGTTAGGGTCGCTGATCATCCCACAGCTGGTAGGTTTCACAGCCTCTGCCTCCACCTTGGGATCACACTCCTCCTCTCCTCCACCGTGGGTACAGCTGACAGGGACAGAGGGATGGAGGGATTAAAGAAAGGGATGAACGTCAAAGACGTCACTATCGAGGAGTGAAATTAAATCTCCATGGAGACAGACCTGTAGTAGGTCACGTTTGATACAAAACAATGGAATCTTGGATGAATGTAAAAGTCTGGCTCTGGTATCCGAGGTCAGACTATAGTACTTCCTGAAAAATACAGGATAAATAAAACCATTCAATTCATGAATGTTAAAGAAACGGAAACAGGTGTCAGACTCACTCAGGGCGGTCGTCGGGGACCTGCCAGCTCTCGCCCAGTTCGTTGGTGTTGACGGCTGGTTTACCATCTGGCTTGATGTTGTCGTCACCAGGTTGGTCATTGAAGTTTCCTATTAGATAGACAATCACCAAATAATTACAGAATCCCTATCTAGTCAATTAGGATGTTTTGTATCATTATTTTCTCATCCCAAGGGCTTGTATGGTGTACTACTGCAGGTTTCCCTGTCTGTCAATATTGATTATCTGTTGATGAACCCTTCTTACCACAAAGTCCACAGAGCAGTCCGTTGTAGAAGGAGGGCAGAGTGACGTCAGCGTGGTGGTTACCATCGAACCTCACCCGCAGGCCAAAGGTCGTCTCCAACACAACAAACTTCCCGCTCAAGTAGATCTTCACCCCATTGGTCAGAGTCACGGGAGGGGTCACCAGGGTACCGTTGACCTGGGAGAGGGGCAGAGAGCAACCAGTTTGATTAAACGTCTTGACGCTAAAAACTGACGATACAGTGCAGCGTTGAATATTATTTTTGATATATTTTGGTTTTCTTTACCACCTTCCATCTTCTACACTGCGAAGCCTTTTTCTGACACTTTGGCAGCATAATCCATATATAAATAAATAATAATATAAATAAACTAAAATGTGGGAAATATAACATTTGTGATGAAGTCAAACTGTAGCGCTAATCTACCCATAATCCTCCTCACCTGTATTTTGCGTCCCTTTCCCAAGATGACGGTCATCCCGTAGACCTTGACCATGACGGCTCGGACGTACGACACCTTCTTGTTGCTGCCTCTGTGCTCGTTCTGGGTGTCGACGGTGAAGTACGGCAAGCCGGAGGACTCATTGCACGGCTTGGTGAGAGTGTAGGAACAGGAACCCATGAAGTTATGCACCTTTTTATCGAAAGAGGTGTAGTGAGGGTCGCCCTGTACAGTGCAGATACCTGTTTCTGTGGGTGGAGGAAGGAGAGATGGAGGGTAAAGTTTAGTTATAGTTTATCGTATTGAATTAATTTATGGTTGTGATGTTGTTAAATTTGTTGTAATTGATGTGTGTTGTAATTGATGTGTGTTGTAATTAATGCGTGTTGTAATTCATGTGTGTTGTAATTGATGTGTGTTGTAATTAATGCGTGTTGTAATTCATGTGTGTTGTAACTAATGTGTGTTGTAATTGATGTGTGTTGTAATTGATGCGTGTTTTAATTCATGTGTGTTGTAATTGATGCGTGTTGTAATTGATGCGTGTTGTAATTCATGTGTGTTGTAATTGATGCGTGTTGTAATTGATGCGTGTTTTAATTCATGTGTGTTGTAATTGATGCGTGTTGTAATTGATGCGTGTTGTAATTCATGTGTGTTGTAATTGATGCGTGTTGTAATTGATGCGTGTTTTAATTCATGTGTGTTGTAATTGATGCGTGTTGTAATTGATGCGTGTTGTAATTCATGTGTGTTGTAATTGATGCGTGTTGTAATTGATGCGTGTTGTAATTGATGTGTGTTGTAATTCATGTGTGTTGTAATTCATGTGTGTTGTAATTGATGTGTGTTGTAATTCATGTGTGTTGTAATTCATGTGTGTTGTAATTGATGTGTGTTGTAATTCATGCGTGTTGTAATTGATGCGTGTTGTAATTGATGTGTGTTGTAATTGATGCGTGTTGTAATTGATGCGTGTTTTAATTCATGTGTGTTGTAATTGATGCGTGTTGTAATTGATGCGTGTTGTAATTCATGTGTGTTGTAATTGATGCGTGTTGTAATTGATGCGTGTTGTAATTGATGTGTGTTGTAATTCATGTGTGTTGTAATTCATGCGTGTTGTAATTCATGTGTGTTGTAATTCATGCGTGTTGTAATTCATGTGTGTTGTAATTGATGTGTGTTGTAATTCATGTGTGTTGTAATTCATGCGTGTTGTAATTGATGCGTGTTGTAATTCATGTGTGTTGTAATTGATGCGTGTTGTAATTGATGCGTGTTGTAATTCATGTGTGTTGTAATTGATGCGTGTTGTAATTGATGTGTGTTGTAATTCATGCGTGTTGTAATTGATGCGTGTTGTAATTCATGTGTGTTGTAATTGATGTGTGTTGTAATTGATGTGTGTTGTAATTCATGCGTGTTGTAATTGATGCGCGTTGTAATTGATGTGTGTTGTATTTCATATAGTGTTGTAATTGATATAACTGTATAGTACCCAGTGGGTAACATCCTAACTCCCCGTCCTGCAGGCCGCAGCTCTCTGCCGGGGTACAGGTGGTGTTGTGACACTGTAGCACCCCTCCACCCAGACACACACACTTCTCCTTACAGCCCTCCAGGTACCAGGCGTCCCCCACCTGAAACACACACATCCTGGTGAGTCTACAGTTCAGTAGTACTGTCTTCTATTTTCATTCAGACGATTTAACATGAGAGTACAATGCAACATAGTGACATTTCTACTTGTATTGGGGACTAATGGAGTCATTATGAAAGCTTGATGCTCAATACGAAACATAAAGCCAACGTAAGTATATATTCATTGTTTTATCCTTTATTTAACCAGAGGTCACATTGAGATTTGACATAATTAAACAGTATTAAACATTCACTAAGGTGAAACACAGGAGGGTTACTCACAGGATGGTAGTCTCCAGAGGAGTTGACACAGCCACAGTCTTTAACAGGAACACACTTGTCGTCACTGAGGATAAAGCCAAGGTCACACTCACACCCCTCCACACACACCTCGGAGCAGCCAGGGGGGCCGCTGACACCCAGACATGTCTCTGGACAGGAGCTCACACACATGGAGTAAGAACTGTTGGGAGGACAGGCCAGGGCTGTAGAGGTAGAGGAGGGAGAGCAGAAACGGGTCAGTACAGGAAGGTCTTCTGAATCATAAAGCACCTAACAGTTCCAAACATGATCAAGGAATGACTGTAATATTGTGATCGATTGACAAACATATTTGCACGGCAACTGTGGGACTTTGGCCTGTGTGCCAGCCTGAGAAATCAGATTCTGCTTCTCCTATGGAAAAGCTCCAGCAGACTCCGAAGGTAGTTTGACGGTGTGACCTGCCAAGTCATTTCCAATCAGTGCAGACGAAGGGGAGGAGACGAGGACAGGATCGTTTTTAAATAAGCACTAGTTTTTAACTTTTGCTGTTGAAAATAAATATTCCAAGTATAAATACAATAATGCACACACACTTAAAGGGGTAATCTGCAGTTGCTACATACATCTTTTGATAAATTAATGATATTTACCCATTGATTCTTGAAGAATATAACTTATAAATAAATGCCTCATGAGCTTAGTCGTACCCCCATCAGAACCCCAAATATAAACGTGTTTTACGCCAATGTTTGTAAACAAAGAAAATGAAATAAACAACATTATATAGCCTCAAACCATGGTTAAAACTATCATTCAAGCCTTGTATCCATAGCTCTGTCTAGAGACTTGAGAGTGATTACATTTCTCCAACCCCATCCTTCAGCTTTTTACCGAACCAGGCGCGGGGAGGCCTCTTTGTTATTGTTTCAACTGCTGATTGCTGCTTTAAGGTTAAAACAAGACGTTTTGAGCAAAATAGTGTTGTTTTTTTAGACACGTCTGCAAACTTCTAGAGTTGGCCATTCAAGGAGTAGGTCTGCTGGGTCTACTGTGATGTCATCGGCCTCCCCCTTGTTTGAGGAACAATAGAGGAGCGTTGGAGAACAAAAGAGGAAAGCCGGAGTGCATCTTTGAGCAACTGAGACAGAGCCTCAGAGTGCATTGGATCTCAGTGGTCTGTGTCTCTGTCTATGGTGTCTACAGTGTGAGACAGAAATCAGCAGAAGTCTGGCTCTCTCCAGGGGTGGATCTTGACTTCTGAACCTCCCTGACTCACTCCCATTCAAAACAAAAAATTGTTCTCACTACTGGAACACAACCCTGGTCTATGGTGTGACTAAATGTCTGTGGTGTCTATATATGAGACTCACGGCAGAAATCTGGCTCCCTCCAGGGGTGGACCTTGATCCCTGCGCTCAGGCAGGCGTCGGTATACACCTGGAGCTGGTCACACAGCATCTGCTGTTGGCCCACGAAGCGACACATGTCATACACGCAGCTCTGGAAGAAAGGACTAGGGTCCACCAACGCTATGCACTCCCTGTTGGGGGGGGGGGGGGGGGGGTAAAATGCAGAGAAAGTAAGGGAATGAGTGAAATGTGTGACAAGACGGGGATTTGAGAAAGAAGGAAAGATAGAAAGAAATAAAGAAAAGAGAGTGAAGGAGAGGGAGAATAAGAGAGAAAAGTAAATACACCGAGTTATATGAGCTGCTCTCCAAAACGCTGTATATCCATTCAGAAATGTTGGTGAATTAGCTTTTATTGTTTTAAAGGATTTTTTTCACTATCTAATCATGGCATGGGGTTGTTCAATGACAGACATGAATTTGATTGAAATCTATCACTTGATGGTTTCATTTCAGAGACAAATAATCATGTTTTCTTGCAAAATACCATACATCCGCCTCACTCTGAGAGAAATAAGTAGTACTGCAAGGTTCTACACAGCCAAATAACTACATTTTATATAAAGAGCTGTACAAATGATATATTTGTTACCACAATATTAAAAAAGAGTACAATAATTATAATTCAATATAGTAACATGAGATATGTATGTAGACCATTTACATTTGACATTTGAATCATTTAGCAGATGTTCCTATCCAGAGTGACTTACCGTAAGTGCCTTCATATTCAGATAGCTATGTGAGATAACCACATATCACAGTCAAATATACAGGATACGAGCATTACATTCCAGCTAAACAATGGATATGTAGCGTTTTGCAAAAATCACATTTTCATATACATCTAAAATCTATTAATAAAACATCTGAGGACAGTAATATTTTACACACACATGAAGGTATCCATAAGCAGTCATTTCTGATGATAGTGAAAGATTTGTGAAAATGTATGATTTCACATATATAGTCCAAAACTTGTAATTAAATTCATTAAATCTGCACTATTTTCAAATAAGCATTCCTTTCTGATGAAAAAATACAAATGTGAAAAGTTGGTGGATATAGCGTTTTGGACATAAACTCTTCTTATACAACCTTAAATCACTTTCTCTATACATACTATATGGGGTGAGTCCTGAGATAATATTCTGTATGAATGAATGTTCGTGTCAAATCGTCAGTTAATCCCTTATGGGATTAATTGACACATAAACAAACATTACAATAATTCAGAGTTGTTAGTGTTCTTGCTCACCTGAAGGGTCCTTTGGTGTCGGTTATTTTCCCACAGTTCTCAGGTTTGGAAACTTCTGCCTCCAGTGAGGGATCACAGTGTGGATCTGGGTTGGTGTCAGGTTTGCATCTGTGGAAACACAATTTTAATAAACAAAAAAAAAATGGAAAGACAATACCATTTTATAATATAATGCACAATACACTTATTACCCCTTAAAGTGTACACACAGTTCCAAAATGTTTGCATATTACAAGTGTACACTAAGTTCCCAAACTATTGCAAATTACAAGTGTACACTAAGTTCCCAAACTATTGATATTACAAGGGTACACTCAGTTCCCAAACTATTGATATTACAAGTGTACACTTAGTTCCCAAACTATTGATATTACAAGTGTACACTCAGTTCCCAAACTATTGATATTACAAGTGTACACTCAGTTCCCAAACTATTGATATTACAAGTGTACACTCAGTTCCCAAACTATTGATATTACAAGTGTACACTCAGTTCCCAAACTATTGATATTACAAGTGTACACTCAGTTCCCAAACTATTGATATTACAAGGGTACACTCAGTTCTCAAACTATTGATATTACAAGTGTACACTCAGTTCCCAAACTATTGATATTACAAGTGTACACTCAGGTCTCAAACTATTGATATTACAAGTGTACACTCAGTTCCCAAACTATTGATATTACAAGTGTACACTCAGTTCCCAAACTATTGATATTACAAGTGTACACTCAGGTCTCAAACTATTGATATTACAAGTGTACACTCAGTTCCCAAACTATTGATATTACAAGTGTACACTCAGTTCTCAAACTATTGATATTACAAGTGTACACTCAGTTCCCAAACTATTGATATTACAAGTGTACACTCAGTTCCCAAACTATTTCAGTTCCCAAACTATTACAAATGTACACTCAGTCTCAAGTGTGTACTTAAGTTCTACTACATACATTAAGGGGCAGAAATATTCCCGACTTCATCAGTCAATATTCCCAAAGAAAGTTCCCTCATAATTCCCACTCACGTGACATCCTCATCTTCCTCGGTCTTCCAGCTGTTTCCAAAGTCCTTGGAGCTGGTGACCTGGGATCCATCCGGCTTGGTGAAGTCGTTGTTAGGGTTACCGTCGTAGTCGCCGCACAGACCACACATCTGGTCAGAGTAGGAGCTGTATTGACCAAGACACACGACACAGTAGATTATATACACAGCACAGTGGATTAGTTCAAAGGTCAAGATACAAAGACATAAAACCAGTGGATTACTAAAGAGATCATACTACAAAGATCATAATACCAAGATACACAACAACCAGCAGATTACTACAAAGATCATAATAGTTATTAGAACAGAAATGGTTCTAAATTCTATATGAATAATATCAAATCATAAGTGATGATGATAAATCATTTGCAATAGTATTGATACATTTATCTCATAGATATGGCACAAAAGTAGTACACTATAAAGGGAATAGGGCGTAATTTGGTTGAGATCGGCCTTGTGGAAAAAGGAAGATACTAGATTCTAATTCCTGTGTCCACTTCTTGTGTCTGTGCGTACCTGGGCACTGAGATCTGGGCGTAGTGGTTTCCGTCCCAGCGCACCTTGAGGCCGAACGGAGTCTGCAGCGTGACGTACTGACCCGCCAGCGATAGAGAGATGAGCAGAGAGGGGGAGTGAGGGAGGGATACTCGCTTTCCATTCACCTGTCGAGAGAGAGAGAGAGAGAGAGAGAGAGAGAGAGAGAGAGAGAGAGAGAGAGAGAGTTAGCTACACAGACAGAGGATTTTGATGTTTGAGATCTGTTAAGGATAAGACAGACATAATTCTAGGAAAGAAAAAAAAGTAGAGGTGAAGATGAGGTTTTACTGAAAGACAGATTTAAAGGGTTACTGGTAAAAGAGATGACGATGATGATGATGATGATGACGGAGGGAGGGAGGGAGGGAATAGATAAAAAGAGACAATGAAAGAGAGAGAAAGAGAGATAAAAGGTGTATTACGAAGGGGAAAAGGCTTTGGGTGAATCATCATGGTGTAATATCGCTGATCCTTAGCTTAAGGGAGAGATGGAGAACAAGAAAGAGATAACAGAGTGATACCACCACATCTGTGACGTGGAAAGTGAATGACATAAACATGTATGTGAAAGTGTTATTACAGTTAATAACATAGAATTATGACACTTACACAGTTACTACATGTATAGAATTACATGTTAATTCTATGCTGTGTAAGTGTCATAATTCTATGTTATTAACTGTTTAATAACATGTATTTATTCTGGGGAGTTTTTCCTAGTCAGTGCTTCTGCTTTAACGTGCTATTTGGGTTTAGGCTGGGTTAAATACTTTGGGACAACTGCTGATGCATAAAGAGCTGTATAAATACATTGGGTTGACTGATTGATTGACTGATTGATTAATGGATGAATTGATTCATTCATGGATGGATGGATGTATTAACATGTACCAGAGTCTTCCTGCTCTTCATTAGTGTGACAGTGATTCCATCGACAGTGACGTAGAGCTTTTTCAGGTAGGACACTCCAGCCAGACCACGCTCCTCGTTCTTACCCTCCACAGAGAACCACGGACCTAGAACACATACAGCAGAACACAAGTAGAACCACAGGGCTTAGAACACAGCCGGACCTAGAGTTAGAACTACAGAACCAAGAACCCAGAGTTAGAACTACATAACCCAGAGCCCAGAGTTAGAACTACAGAACCTAGAACTCAGAGTTAGAACTACAGAACCCAGAGCCCAGAGTTAGAACTACAGAAGCTAGAACCCAGAGTTAGAACTACAGTACAGAACCCAGAGTAGAAATACATAACCTAGAACCCAGAGCCCAGAGTTAGAACTACACAACCCAGAGCGCAGAGTTAGAGCTACAGAACCCAGAGCCCAGAGTTAGAACTACAGAACCTAGAACTCAGAGTTAGATTTACACAACCCAGAGTTAGTACTACAGAACCAAGGGCCCAAAGTTAGAACTACAGAACCTAGAACCCAGAGTTAGAACTACATAACCTAGAAACCAGGGTTAGAACTACAGAACCTAGAACCCAGAGTTAGAACTACATAACCCAGAACCCAGAGTTAGAACTGTTACCTGTGTTGTTCTTGCAGGTCCTGGCCAGGGTGTAGGTGCAGGTCCCCATGAAGCTGTAGAACCTATCATCAAATGTATTGTAGTGTGGGTCTCCAGAGATCACACAGTCCTGGGAACCTGGGGTAGAGGGGACAGAGGGAGGTATCATGGACTATAAGCAGGAGAGAGAATAACAGTAGCCTGTATTAAAGATGACAGATATTCCAGTCCTGAGAGCCTGGAGAACAGATATGAGATATGATACGTTATAATAGAAGGAGAACAAAAAGAAGTACAGTAAGTATACAAGCCGATGATCTTGTCATGGCCTGATGCAAAGCAACCAAGATAATAACTTATGTTCCTCCAGAAACCAAGAGAATAACTTTAGTACAGGCCCTATGTTCCTCCAGTAATCAAGAGGTTAACTTTAGCACAGGTAGGACACTCCTCCAGGAACCAAGAGGTTAACTTTAGTACAGGCCATGTGTTCCTCCAGCAACCAAGATAATAACTTTAGTACAGGACCTGTGTCTCTCCTGGAACCAAGATAATAACTTTAGTACAGGACCTGTGTCTCTCCTGGAACCAAGATAATAACTTTAGTACAGGCCCTATGTTCCTCCAGGAACAAAGAGGATTAAGAAAGTAACTATACAAGCACATCATAAACATATTTCTTTTGAAGTATATTGTTTATGTCAGGGGACTTACTTGTAGGGTAGCAGTCCAGCTCTCCTCCCTGGACCTTACACTCGTGCATTGGAGGGCAATCAGAAGGATTGCAGGTGACGAAGGGAGCGTTACAATAACATTTCAGCTTACAGTCCTCCACGTACCACTCCTCACCAGGCTGGAGGGAGGGAGGGAAGGAGGAGAGATGGATGGAGAGACAATAGTTAATTAGTGGTTGGTTGCTGGTTGGTTACATACACGTCACACACACACACAAAGTCCATCACCCGACACACAACACACTCACCTCGTAGTACTGTCCGTTGGTGTCTTTGCAGCCACAGGAGTTCTCTTTGACACACTTCCCGGCGCTGAGGACGTAACCAGGGTCACACACACAGCCCTCTGAACAGGGAGCATCACACCCTGTGGAGGGTCTGGAGGCACAGGTGGGCTGGCAGGGGGCGGCACAGGGCACGTACTGACTGTTGGGGGGGCATGTCAGAGCTGGAGAGAAGGAGGGAAGAGGAGACATTAGGCGATAGGTCTACTTTAAAACATGACTGTCTCTTAATAATGACTTTGTTGATTATACGGAACAGTACTGTTAGAGTGTATTGTTTGGTCTTTGATGTGCTAATAACAGCAGGGTCTTTGGTGAGTGAATGAATAATTATTATTATATGAATCACGACATTTTCCATCTTCATCATCAATATCCGTCTCTTGCTTGTTATTATCATGTATAACATGTATCTGTACCAGGGTTGGGGTCCATTCCATTTCAATTCCAGTCAATTCAGGAAGAACTTTGAAATACCAATTCCAATTCTCTTTAATGCTTTTCAGTGAGAGACACTTGGAATGAGAATTTGGTTTACTTTCTGAAATGACTGGAATTGAAATGGAATTGACCCCAACATTGATCTGTACTCACGGCAGAAGGTGCTGTTTCTCCAGGTTCCGATGGTGACTCCTCGGTCCTGACAGTCGTTGACATACGACTCGATGGACTCACACAGGATGGGTTGAGCACCATCCAGCTCGCACAGGTCAAACAGACAGTCCTTGAAGAAACTCTGAAATAGACACACATAAACATACGCGTGTCTTCGACTTGCACACACAGCTTGGAGCTTTGGTTACTTAAGTGACAAAGGTGTTTGAATTGAATTGAATGAAGCGTATTTAAACATTTCTGCACTAAAAATGTCTATATATTTACAAAATGTTTTTCTTGGGTGTGAGATTTCACACATTAAACAAACTTTTGTTTAATCTTAAAAACTAAATATGATATGACTCTATATACCGTACATTACAGTAATATCACACATTAGGTAAGAAACTATATACCACACATTACGGTAGTAACTCACATTGGGGTTGACCTTGGGGTGACAGACAGCGAACGGTCCGTTCTTGTCCAGTAGCATGCCGCAGTAGCCAGAGCTCTCATACCTGTCCAGTTCATCATCAGTACAGCCTGGGATGGTGGTGTTGGGCTTCTTGTTACAACTGGAGTCAGAGACAGGGTGAATCAGTCATGTGTGTGTGTTTGTGTGTGTGAGTGCCTTTGTGTCTGTGCCTGTGTGTGTCTGTTTGTGTGTGTGTGTGTGTGTGTGTGTGTGTGTGTGTGTGTGTGTGTGTGTGTGTGTGTGTGTGTGTGTGTGTGTGTGTGTGTGTGTGTGTGTGTGTGTGTGTGTGTGTGTGTGTGTGTGTGTGTGTGTAACTGGTGGCATGACTCACTTGGGATCTGTGACCCAGCTGTGTCCAAAGTCATTGGGGTTGGTGGTCAGAGAACCATCGGGTTTCCTGAAGTCATCGTTGGAGTTTCCGTTGTAGTCTCCACACAGTCCACACAGCTTGTCCTTATAGCTAAATACACAGGAGCAAATAGACCGATGAGTCAAGCATTTTTTCTAGAATTTTAATGACAACATTATAAAATAAAAATATGACAATGTGAGAAATTTCTATTTGTTTTTACATTTTTTTATGTTGTGTTTATATGGGCATTTTTATGGTACATCATGTCGGGGTCACCAAAACTGTAGGAGAGAAACCAAGGTGCATAGACCCCATTTTTGGTCTCTCTCTGTGTCTCTCTCTGTGTCTCTCTGTGTCTCTCTCTCTCTCTCTCTCTCTCTCTCTCTCTCTCTCTCTCTCTCTCTCTCTCTCTCTCTCTCTCTCTCTCTCTCTCTCTCTCTCTCTCTCTCTCTCTCTCTCTCTCTCTCTCTCTCTCTCTCTCTCTCTCTCTCTCTCTCTCTCTCTCTCTCTCTCTCTCTCTCTCTCTCTCTCTCTCTCTGTGTGTGTGTGTGTGCGTGTGTGCGTGTGTGTGTGTGTGTTCACTTCAGTGTGTGTATGAAGCAGTTTTGACTCACTCCTTGATGACCTTGATGTCCATGTAGTGGTTTCCGTCATATCGTACGGTCACACCAAAGTCCATGGCTACAGTGTAGTGTTTACCAGACTTCAAAACAGACACGCCTGTAGCTGGGGTCAGTGGGATGTTCACATTGATACCATTCAACTAGGAGGAGAAGAGGACACACACATGTGTTAGTGAGGTACACTTCATTTGAATGTTTTTTAGCTTCCTCTTTATTGAGCTGTTCTGTGTCTGTGTTTTGTATGAATTATATGCATTTAATGCTGCTCAGGAATGTCCCTTCGGTGACAATAAAGATTTGTTGAATACAATGACAAACTGATCTTGACTGTGTATGTTACTGTATATTGAATGTGTACATTTTATCAGTATTTCTTTCCATTGTTACGTTTTTAAACATTTTCAAACGTCTTCCTCATCTCTTTTTCTCTCTACCCCAACCCTATCCCTCCACCAATCCCTCTCTCTCTCACCTGCACGGTGCCTCCCTTCAAGATGGAGATCTTCACCCCACGCACGTACACATGCACAGCCTTCAGGTAGGAGATGGTTGGTTTGTTGAAGCGGTTCTCGTTGTCAGCATGCACCTCGTAGTGAGGCACTGACGTGTGGTTACAGGGCTCTGACATCAGGTAGCTGCAGTTCCCCATGAAGTTGTACTTCTTCTTGTCGAAGGTGGTGTAGTGAGGGTCACCAGATGCGATACAGGTAGAGGTGTCTGGGGGGAATAAGGATTATAAAGTTGGGAGTTAAATTAGTAATTGGCTGGTGGAAATAATACTGACTCAGTGTTCACATAGTTGGGTTATTTCTTTCACCAAATGATGCCTGACAAAATGTAAATAGTGTTTTCCAAGCCGCACATAATACATGTATACTGTAAATAAGGCTGTCTGTTTGCATAGCTAGGAATCAAACTCTAGGAACGATCCACTTTACTGTAGGTTGGATGTTCCCATGGGCTTCACGATGGAACTCCTTACCAATATAATTGATTTGAAAAGCCTTTCATCTTTATATAAGTGATGATAACTGAGCTAATACAAGTTATGATAACTGAGCTAATACAAGTTCTGAAAAATTTGCTAATACAAGTTGTGATAACTGAGCTAATACAAGTTATGATAACTGGGGCTGCAGGTAGGCTAGTGGTTAGATCGTTGGGCCAGTAACCGAAAGGTTGCTAGATTGAATCCCCGAGCTGACAAGGTAAAAGTCTGTCGTTCTTTCCCTGAACAAGGCAGTTAACCCACCGTCATTGTAAATAAAAATGTGTTCTTAAAAACCTCTTAAGTATTGAACCCTTTTTTTAAATTTTCATCTAAAATGACATTCCCAAATCTAACTGCCTGTAGCTCAGGCACTAAAGCAAGGATATGCATATTCTTGGTACCATTTGAAAGGAAATACTTTGAAGTTTGTGGAAATGTGAAAGGAATGTAGGAGAAGATAACACATTAGATCAGGTAAAAGATAATACAAAGAAAAAACCAACACTTTTTTTGTATTTTTTTGTACCATCATGTTTGAAATGCAAGAGAAAGGCCATAATGTATTATTCCAGCCCAGTTGCAATTTAGATTTTGGCCACTTGATGGCAGCAGTGTATGTGCAACGTTTCAGACTAATCCAATGAACCATTGCATTTCTTTTCAAAATGTTGTATCAAGACTTTCCAAATGTGCCTATTTTGTTATTTAATAACTTTTCATGTTCAAAACTGTGCACACTCCTCAAACAATAGCATGGTATTATTTCACTGTAATAGCTACTGTAAATTGGACAGTGCAGTTAGATTAACAAGAATTTAAGCTTTCTGCCAATGTCAGATATGTCTATGTCCTGGGAAATGTTCTTGCTACTTACAACCTCATGCTTATCGCATTAGCCTACGTTTGCTTGGTGGTGACCCACCAGTCCTGAAGAAGTTTTAACTGACTTGCCTAGTTCAATAAAGGTAAAATAAAAACTCAGCTAATTCAAGTTCTTATAAATGAGCTATTACAAGTTATGATAACTGAGCTAATTCAAGTTTGATAACTGAGCTAATACAAGTTATGATAACTTTGCTAATACGATGTATTATAACTCAGCTAACAGTACCTTTAGGATAGCAGGCTCCGTTGCGACACTCCTCCGTGGGAGAGCAGGAGTTGTCCACACAGTCCAGGATGTAGTTTCCAGCACAACGACACAGCTTGGAGCAGCCGTCACCAAAGATGATCTCTCCTGGCTAAAAGGACAGAGACAGGGAGAGAAGAAATATTAACATGTTGTTTGCCAATTCCAAAAAAAAAGCTGTTTATTTGTGCATTCTGTGAACGTATGCGTGTGTTCCTTGAGTTGTTGGTCATTTTTAAAGTATATTTGTGATGTGCTGAGAGGAGTACTTTCAATTTCCACAGGAGTGGACATTCTGGACAGTAAAAGTACCGTATCGTATGATATCGTATCATATTGTGTATCACATCGTATATCGTGTATCATATATCGTATGGTATGCCATATGGTATATCATACACAATATTGTATATCACATTATATTGTGTCATATTCTATCACAAAGTACATTCTTAACCACAGACTAACAATCCCAGATGGTCTCGTACCTCATAGTAGTCACCTCC
The DNA here is from genome assembly GCF_045679555.1 of Salvelinus alpinus. NCBI lineage: Eukaryota > Metazoa > Chordata > Actinopteri > Salmoniformes > Salmonidae > Salvelinus > Salvelinus alpinus. The sequence continues at coordinate 23,846,173 of NC_092116.1, forward strand.
CTCCAGACAGCCACATGTTTCTATGGGGACACAGCGTCTGCCTTTGAACACAAAGCCTGGCTTACAGAAACACGCACTGATACAGGAGCCAGTGCAGTTGGTGGAGGGTTCCTTACAGCTGGGGATGCAGGCTGGGCCACACTCTATGTACTCAGCATTGGGAGGGCACGTCACTATTGGGGGAGAGAGGGAGAGGAGGATGGGGGGAGGCAAAGAAGAGAGGGTAAGGGGGTGGGGTGGAAGGGAGACAAGGGGTTAATATCAGGAATGATTGGGTTACCAATTAATTGATTTGTGCAAATTCAGAAAGCCGTTTCTGATTCTGATCGTAAGAATGAGAACAGATGATTGTCTGTTAATTTCACCTGGTGGTTTTGTGGTAGTAGGTTTGGGAGTAGTTGGTTTAGGTGTAGTTGGTATGGGAGTAGTTGGTTTGACTGTAGTTGGGCCTGAGGGACAGAGGGAGACAGCATGAGACATAAGAGAGAGAGATATTATAGCCAAGTCTCAGATCTGTTTGTGCTGTCTGGTCAACTCATATGGTCACAGCCTGGTCACCTACCCTACCATCCAAGACGTCAGACGTCAAAACACCATTTTGAGTGTGTGTGGGTGTTTGTACGGACTGTTTATGTCATGGGACTTACTTGTAGGGTAGCAGTCCAGCTCTCCTCCCTGGACCTTACACTCGTGCATTGGAGGACAATCAGAAGGATTGCAGGTGACGAAGGGAGCGTTACAATAACATTTCAGCTTACAGTCCTCCACGTACCACTCCTCACCAGGCTGGAGGGAGGGAGGGAAGGAGGAGAGATGGATGGAGAGACAATAGGTAATCAGTGGTTGGTTGCTGGTTGGTTACATACACGTCACACACACACACAAAGTCCATCACCCGACACACAACACACTCACCTCGTAGTACTGTCCGTTGGTGTCTTTGCAGCCACAGGAGTTCTCTTTGACACACTTCCCGGCGCTGAGGACGTAACCAGGGTCACACACACAGCCCTCTGAACAGGGAGCATCACACCCTGTGGAGGGTCTGGAGGCACAGGTGGGCTGACAGGGGGCGGCACAGGGCACGTACTGACTGTTGGGGGGGCATGTCAGAGCTGGAGAGAAGGAGGGAAGAGGAGACATTAGGAGATAGGTCTACTTTAAAACATGACTGTCTCTTAATAATGACTTTGTTGATTATACGGAACAGTACTGTTAGAGTGTATTGTTTGGTCTTTGATGTGCTAATAACAGCAGGGTCTTTGGTGAGTGAATGAATCATTATTATTATATGAATCACTACATTTTCCATCTTCATATCATCAATATCCGTCTCTTGCTTGTTATTATCATGAATAACATGTATCTGTACCAGGGTCGGGGTCCATTCCATTTCATTTCCAGTCAATTCAGGAAGAACTTTGAAATACCAATTCCAATTCTCTTTAATGCTTTTCAGTGAGAGACACTTGGAATGAGAATTTGGTTAACTTTCTGAAATGACTGGAATTGAAATGGAATTGACCCCAACATTGATCTGTACTCACGGCAGAAGGTGCTGTTCCTCCAGGTTCCGATGGTGACTCCTCGGTCCTGACAGTCGTTGACATACGACTCGATGGACTCACACAGGATGGGTTGAGCACCATCCAGCTCGCACAGGTCAAACAGACAGTCCTTGAAGAAACTCTGAAATAGACACACATAAACATACGCGTGTCTTCGACTTGCACACACAGCTTGGAGCTTTGGTTCCTTAAGTGACAAAGGTGTTTGAATTGAATTGAATGAAGCGTATTTAAACATTTCTGCACTAAATATGTCTATATATTTACAAAATGTTTTTCTTGGGTGTGAGATTTCACACATTAAACAAACTTTTGTTTAATCTTAAAAACGAAATATGATATGACTCTATATACCGTACATTACAGTAATATCACACATTAGGTAAGACACTACATACCACACATTACGGTAGTTACTCACATTGGGGTTGACCTTGGGGTGACAGACAGCGAACGGTCCGTTCTTGTCCAGTAGCATGCCGCAGTAGCCAGAGCTCTCATACCTGTCCAGTTCATCATCAGTACAGCCTGGGATGGTGGTGTTGGGCTTCTTGTTACAACTGGAGTCAGAGACAGGGTGAATCAGTCATGTGTGTGTGTTTGTGTGTGTGAGTGTGTGTGTGTGTGTGTGTGTGTGTGTGTGTGTGTGTGTGTGTGTGTGTGTGTGTGCATGTGTAACTGGTGGCATGACTCACTTGGGATCTGTGACCCAGCTGTGTCCAAAGTCGTTGGGGTTGGTGGTCAGAGAACCATCGGGTTTCCTGAAGTCATCGTTGGAGTTTCCGTTGTAGTCTCCACACAGTCCACACAGCTTGTCCTTATAGCTAAATACACAGGAGCAAATAGGCCGATGAGTCAAGCATTTTTTCTAGAATTTTAATGACAACATTATAAAATAAAAATATGACAATGTGAGAACTTTCTATTTGTTTTTAAATGTTTTATGTTGTGTTTATATGGGCATTTTTATGGTACATCATGTCGGGGTCACCAAAACTGTAGGAGAGAAACCAAGGTGCATAGACCCCATTTTTGGTCTCTGTCTCTGTCTCTCTCTCTCTCTCTCTCTCTCTCTCTGTGTGTCTCTGTCTCTGTGTGTGTCTCTGTCTCTCTCTCTCTCTCTCTCTCTCTCTCTCTCTCTCTGTCTCTGTCTCTGTCTCTGTCTCTCTCTCTGTCTCTCTCTCTCTCTCTCTCTCTCTCTCTCTCTCTCTCTCTCTCTCTCTCTCTCTCTCTCTCTCTCTCTCTCTCTCTCTCTCTCTCTCGCTCTCTCTCGCTCTCTCTCTGTGAGTGTGAGTGTGAGTGTGAGTGTGTGTGTGTGTGTGTGTGCGCGTGTGTGCGTGTGTGTGTGTGTGTGTGTTCTCTCAGTGTGTGTATGAAGCAGTTTTGACTCACTCCTTGATGACCTTGATGTCCATGTAGTGGTTTCCGTCATATCGTACGGTCACACCAAAGTCCATGGCTACAGTGTAGTGTTTACCAGACTTCAAAACAGACACGCCTGTAGCTGGGGTCAGTGGGATGTTCACATTGATACCATTCAACTAGGAGGAGAAGAGGACACACACATGTTAGTGAGGTACACTTCATTTTAATGTTTTTTAGCTTCCTCTTTATGAGCTTTTCTGTGTCTGTGTTTTGTATGAATTATATGCATTTCATGCTGCTCAGGAATGTCCCTTCGGTGACAATAAAGATTTGTTGAATACAATGACAAACTGATCTTGACTGTGTATGTTACTGTATATTGAATTTGTACATGCAGGGCTCTGCATTTTATCAGTAATTCTTTCCATTGTTACGTTTTTAAATATTTTCAAACGTCTTCCTCATCTCTTTTTCTCTCTACCCCAACCCTATCCCTCCACCAATCCCTCTCTCTCTCACCTGCACGGTGCCTCCCTTCAAGATGGAGATCTTCACCCCACGCACGTACACATGCACAGCCTTCAGGTAGGAGATGGTTGGTTTGTTGAAGCGGTTCTCGTTGTCAGCATGCACCTCGTAGTGAGGCACTGACGTGTGGTTACAGGGCTCTGACATCAGGTAGCTGCAGTTCCCCATGAAGTTGTACTTCTTCTTGTCGAAGGTGGTGTAGTGAGGGTCACCAGATGCGATACAGGTAGAGGTGTCTGGGGGGAATAAGGATTATAAAGTTGGGAGTTAAATTAGTAATTGGCTGGTGGAAATAATACTGAATCAGTGTTCACATAGTTGGGTTATTTCTTTCACCAAATAATGCCTGACAAAATGTAAATAGTGTTTTCCAAGCCGCACATAATACATGTATACTGTAAATAAGGCTGTCTGTTTGCATAGCTAGGAATCAAACTCTAGAAACGATCCACTTTACTGTAGGTTGGATGTTCCCATGGGCTTCACGATGGAACTCCTTACCAATATAATTGATTTGAAAAGCCTTTCATCTTTATATAAGTGATGATAACTGAGCTAATACAAGTTATGATAACTGAGCTAATACAAGTTCTGAAAAATTTGCTAATACAAGTTGTGATAACTGAGCTAATACAAGTTATGATAACTGGGGCTGCAGGTAGGCTAGTGGTTAGATCGTTGGGCCAGTAACCGAAAGGTTGCTAGATTGAATCCCCGAGCTGACAAGGTAAAAGTCTGTCGTTCTTTCCCTGAACAAGGCAGTTAACCCACCGTCATTGTAAATAAAAATGTGTTCTTAAAAACCTCTTAAGTATTGAACCCTTTTTTAAAATTTTAATCTAAAATGACATTCCCAAATCTAACTGCCTGTAGCTCAGGCACTAAAGCAAGGATATGCATATTCTTGGTACCATTTGAAAGGAAATACTTTGAAGTTTGTGGAAATGTGAAAGGAATGTAGGAGAAGATAACACATTAGATCAGGTAAAAGATAATACAAAGAAAAAACCAACACTTTTTTTGTATTTTTTTGTACCATCATGTTTGAAATGCAAGAGAAAGGCCATAATGTATTATTCCAGCCCAGTTGCAATTTAGATTTTGGCCACTTGATGGCAGCAGTGTATGTGCAACGTTTCAGACTAATCCAATGAACCATTGCATTTCTTTTCAAAATGTTGTATCAAGACTTTCCAAATGTGCCTATTTTGTTATTTAATAACTTTTCATGTTCAAAACTGTGCACACTCCTCAAACAATAGCATGGTATTATTTCACTGTAATAGCTACTGTAAATTGGACAGTGCAGTTAGATTAACAAGAATTTAAGCTTTCTGCCAATGTCAGATATGTCTATGTCCTGGGAAATGTTCTTGCTACTTACAACCTCATGCTTATCGCATTAGCCTACGTTTGCTTGGTGGGGACCCACCAATCCTGAAGAAGTTTTAACTGACTTGCCTAGTTAAATAAAGGTAAAATAAAACCTCAGCTAATTCAAGTTCTTATAAATGAGCTATTACAAGTTATGATAACTGAGCTAATTCAAGTTTGATAACTGAGCTAATACAAGTTATGATAACTTTGCTAATACGATGTATTATAACTCAGCTAACAGTACCTTTAGGATAGCAGGCTCCGTTGCGACACTCCTCCGTGGGAGAGCAGGAGTTGTCCACACAGTCCAGGATGTAGTTTCCAGCACAACGACACAGCTTGGAGCAGCCGTCACCAAAGATGATCTCTCCTGGCTAAAAGGACAGAGACAGGGAGAGAAGAAATATTAACATGTTGTTTGCCAATTCCAAAAAAAAAGCTGTTTATTTGTGCATTCTGTGAACGTATGCGTGTGTTCCTTGAGTTGTTGGTCATTTTTAAAGTATATTTGTGATGTGCTGAGAGGAGTACTTTCAATTTCCACAGGAGTGGACATTCTGGACAGTAAAAGTACCGTATCGTATGATATCGTATCATATTGTGTATCACATCGTATATCGTGTATCATATATCGTATGGTATGCCATATGGTATATCATACACAATATTGTATATCACATTATATTGTGTCATATTCTGTCACAAAGTACATTCTTAACCACAGACTAACAATCCCAGATGGTCTCGTACCTCATAGTAGTCACCTCCCTCCAGACAGCCACATGTTTCTATGGGGACACAGCGTCTGCCTTTGAACACAAAGCCTGGCTTACAGAAACACGCACTGATACAGGAGCCAGTGCAGTTGGTGGAGGGTTCCTTACAGCTGGGGATGCAGGCTGGGCCACACTCTATGTACTCAGCATTGGGAGGGCACGTCACTATTGGGGGAGAGAGGGAGAGGAGGATGGGGGAGGCAAAGAAGAGAGGGTAAGGGGGTGGGGTGGAAGGGAGACAAGGGGTTAATATCAGGAATGATTGGGTTACCAATTAATTGATTTGTGCAAATTCAGAAAGCCGTTTCTGATTCTGATCATAAGAATGAGAACAGATGATTGTCTGTTAATTTCACCTGGTGGTTTTGTGGTAGTAGGTTTGGGAGTAGTTGGTTTAGGTGTAGTTGGTATGGGAGTAGTTGGTTTGACTGTAGTTGGGCCTGAGGGACAGAGGGAGACAGCATGAGACATAAGAGAGAAAGATATTATAGCCAAGTCTCAGATCTGTTTGTGCTGTCTGGTCAACTCATATGGTCACAGCCTGGTCACCTACCCTACCATCCAAGACGTCAGACGTCAAAACACCATTTTGAGTGTGTGTGGGTGTTTGTACGGACTGTTTATGTCAGGGGACTTACTTGTAGGGTAGCAGTCCAGCTCTCCTCCCTGGACCTTACACTCGTGCATTGGAGGGCAATCAGAAGGATTGCAGGTGACGAAGGGAGCGTTACAATAACATTTCAGCTTACAGTCCTCCACGTACCACTCCTCACCAGGCTGGAGGGAGGGAGGGAAGGAGGAGAGATGGATGGAGAGACAATAGGTAATCAGTGGTTGGTTGCTGGTTGGTTACATACACGTCACACACACACACAAAGTCCATCACCCGACACACAACACACTCACCTCGTAGTACTGTCCGTTGGTGTCTTTGCAGCCACAGGAGTTCTCTTTGACACACTTCCCGGCGCTGAGGACGTAACCAGGGTCACACACACAGCCCTCTGAACAGGGAGCATCACACCCTGTGGAGGGTCTGGAGGCACAGGTGGGCTGACAGGGGGCGGCACAGGGCACGTACTGACTGTTGGGGGGGCATGTCAGAGCTGGAGAGAAGGAGGGAAGAGGAGACATTAGGAGATAGGTCTACTTTAAAACATGACTGTCTCTTAATAATGACTTTGTTGATTATACGGAACAGTACTGTTAGAGTGTATTGTTTGGTCTTTGATGTGCTAATAACAGCAGGGTCTTTGGTGAGTGAATGAATAATTATTATTATATGAATCACTACATTTTCCATCTTCATATCATCAATATCCGTCTCTTGCTTGTTATTATCATGAATAACATGTATCTGTACCAGGGTCGGGGTCCATTCCATTTCATTTCCAGTCAATTCAGGAAGAACTTTGAAATACCAATTCCAATTCTCTTTAATGCTTTTCAGTGAGAGACACTTGGAATGAGAATTTGGTTAACTTTCTGAAATGACTGGAATTGAAATGGAATTGACCCCAACATTGATCTGTACTCACGGCAGAAGGTGCTGTTCCTCCAGGTTCCGATGGTGACTCCTCGGTCCTGACAGTCGTTGACATACGACTCGATGGACTCACACAGGATGGGTTGAGCACCATCCAGCTCGCACAGGTCAAACAGACAGTCCTTGAAGAAACTCTGAAATAGACACACATAAACATACGCGTGTCTTCGACTTGCACACACAGCTTGGAGCTTTGGTTCCTTAAGTGACAAAGGTGTTTGAATTGAATTGAATGAAGCGTATTTAAACATTTCTGCACTAAAAATGTCTATATATTTACAAAATGTTTTTCTTGGGTGTGAGATTTCACACATTAAACAAACTTTTGTTTAATCTTAAAAACTAAATATGATATGACTCTATATACCGTACATTACAGTAATATCACACATTAGGTAAGACACTATATACCACACATTACGGTAGTTACTCACATTGGGGTTGACCTTGGGGTGACAGACAGCGAACGGTCCGTTCTTGTCCAGTAGCATGCCGCAGTAGCCAGAGCTCTCATACCTGTCCAGTTCATCATCAGTACAGCCTGGGATGGTGGTGTTGGGCTTCTTGTTACAACTGGAGTCAGAGACAGGGTGAATCAGTCATGTTTGTGTGTTTGTGTGTGTGTGTGTGTGTGTGTGTGTGTGTGTGTGTGTGTGTGTGTGTGTGTGTGTGTGTGTGTGTGTGTGTGTGTGTGTGTGTGTGTGTGTGTGTGTGTGTGTGTGTGTGTGTGTGTGTGTAACTGGTGGCATGAATCAGTCATGTGTGTGTGTTTGTGTGTGTGAGTGTGTGTGTGTGTGGTGTGTGTGTGTGTGTGTGTGTGTGTGTGTGTGTGTGTGTGTGTGTGTGTGTGTGTGTGTGTGTGTGTGTGTGTGTGTGTGTGTGTGTGTGTGTGTGTGTGTGTGTGTGTGTGTGTGTGTGTGTGTGTGTGCGTGCGTGTGTAACTGGTGGCATGACTCACTTGGGATCTGTGACCCAGCTGTGTCCAAAGTCGTTGGGGTTGGTGGTCAGAGAACCATCGGGTTTCCTGAAGTCATCGTTGGAGTTTCCGTTGTAGTCTCCACACAGTCCACACAGCTTGTCCTTATAGCTAAATACACAGGAGCAAATAGACCGATGAGTCAAGCATTTTTTCTAGAATTTTAATGACAACATTATGAAATAAAAATATTACAATGTGAGAACTTTCTATTTGTTTTTTATTTTTTATGTTGTGTTTATATGGTTATTTTTATGGTACATCATGTCGTGGTCACCAAAACTGTAGGAAAGAAACCAAGCTGCATAGACCCCATTTTTGGTCTCTCTCTCTCTGTGTGTGTGTGTGTGTGTGTGTGTGTGTGTGTGTGTGTGTGTGTATATATGTGTGTGTGTGTGTGTGTGTGTGTGTGTGTGTGTGTGTGTGTGTGTGTGTGTGTGTGTGTGTATATATGTGTGTGTGTGTGTGTGTGTGTGTGTGTGTGTGTGTGTGTGTGTGTGTGTGTGTGTGTGTGTGTGTGTGTGTGTGTGTGTGTGTGTGTGTGTGTGTATATATGTGTGTGTGTGTGTGTGTGTGTGTGTGTGTGTGTGTGTGTGTGTCTGTTTGTGTGAGTGTGTGTGTGTGTGTGTGTGTGTGTGTGTGTGTGTGTGTGTGTGTGTGTGTGTGTGTGTGTGTGTGTGTGTGTGTGTGTGTGTGTGTGTGTGTGTGTGTGTGTGTGTGTGTGTGTGTGTGTGTGTGTGTGTGTGTGTGTGTGTGTGTGTGTGTGTGTGTGTGTGTGTGTGTGTGTGTGTGTGTGTGTGTGTGTGTGTGTTCTCTCAGTGTGTGTATGAAGCAGTTTTGACTCACTCCTTGATGACCTTGATGTCCATGTAGTGGTTTCCGTCATATCGTACGGTCACACCAAAGTCCATGGCTACAGTGTAGTGTTTACCAGACTTCAAAACAGACACGCCTGTAGCTGGGGTCAGTGGGATGTTCACATTGATACCATTCAACTAGGAGGAGAAGAGGACACACACATGTGTTAGTGAGGTAGACTTCATTTGAATGTTTTTTAGCTTCCTCTTTATGAGCTGTTCTGTGTCTGTGTTTTGTATGAATTTTATGCATTTAATGCTGCTCAGGAATTTCCCTTCGGTGACAATAAAGATTTGTTGAATACAATGACAAACTGATCTTGACTGTGTATGTTACTGTGTATTGAATTTGTACATGCAGGGCTCTGCATTTTATCAGTATTTCTTTCCATTGTTACGTTTTTAAACATTTTCAAACGTCTTCCTCATCTCTTTTTCTCTCTACCCCAACCCTATCCCTCCACCAATCCCTCTCTCTCTCACCTGCACGGTGCCTCCCTTCAAGATGGAGATCTTCACCCCACGCACGTACACATGCACAGCCTTCAGGTAGGAGATGGTTGGTTTGTTGAAGCGGTTCTCGTTGTCAGCATGCACCTCGTAGTGAGGCACTGACGTGTGGTTACAGGGCTCTGACATCAGGTAGCTGCAGTTCCCCATGAAGTTGTACTTCTTCTTGTCGAAGGTGGTGTAGTGAGGGTCACCAGATGCGATACAGGTAGAGGTGTCTGGTGGGAATAAGGATTATAAAGTTGGGAGTTAAATTAGTAATTGGCTGGTGGAAATAATACTGACTCAGTGTTCACATAGTTGGGTTATTTTTTTCACCAAATGATGCCTGACAAAATGTAAATAGTGTTTTCCAAGCCGCACATAATACATGTATACTGTAAATAAGGCTGTCTGTTTGCATAGCTAGGAATCAAACTCTAGGAACGATCCACTTTACTGTAGGTTGGATGTTCCCATGGGCTTCACAATGGAACTCCTTACCAATATAATTGATTTGAAAAGCCTTTCATCTTCATATAAGTGATGATAACTGAGCTAATACAAGTTATGATAATTGAGCTAATACAAGTTCTGAAAAATTAGCTAATACAAGTTGTGATAACTGAGCTAATACAAGTTATGATAACTGGGGCTGCAGGTAGGCTAGTGGTTAGATCGTTGGGCCAGTAACCGAAAGGTTGCTAGATTGAATCCCCGAGCTGACAAGGTAAAAGTCTGTCGTTCTTTCCCTGAACAAGGCAGTTAACCCACCGTCATTGTAAATAAAAATGTGTTCTTAAAATCCTCTTAAGTATTGAAACCTTTTTTTAAATTTTCATTTAAAATGACATTCCCAAATCTAACTGCCTGTAGCTCAGGCACTAAAGCAAGGATATGCATATTCTTGGTACCATTTGAAAGGAAATACTTTGAAGTTTGTGGAAATGTGAAAGGAATGTAGGAGAAGATAACACATTAGATCAGGTAAAAGATAATACAAAGAAAAAACCAACACTTTTTTTGTATTTTTTTGTACCATCATGTTTGAAATGCAAGAGAAAGGCCATCATGTATTATTCCAGCCCAGCTGCAATTTAGATTTTGGCCACTAGGTGGCAGCAGTGTATGTGCAACATTTCAGACTGATCCAATGAACCATTGCATTTCGGTTCATTTTTTTTTGTCAAGTCTGCCCAAATGTGCCTATTTGTTATTTAATAACTTTTCATGTTCAAAACTGTGCACTCTCCTCAAACAATAGCATGGTATTCTTTCACTGTAATAGCTACTGTAAATAGGACAGTGCAGTTAGATGAACAAGAATTTAAGCTTTTGCCAATGTCAGCTATGTCTATGTCCTGGGAAATGTTCTTGCTACTTACAACCTCATGCTTATCGCATTAGCCTACGTTTGCTTGGTGGGGACCCACCAACCCTGAAGAAGTTTTAACTGACTTGCCTAGTTAAATATTTTTTTTTTTTTAACTCAGCTAATTCAAGTTCTTATAACTTAGCTATTACAAGTTGTGATAACTGAGCTAATTCAAGTTTGATAACTGAGCTAATACAAGTTCTGATAACTTTGCTAATACAATGTATTATAACTCAGCTAACAGTACCTTTAGGATAGCAGGCTCCGTTGAGACACTCCTCCGTGGGAGAGCAGGAGTTGTCCACACAGTCCAGGATGTAGTTTCCAGCACAACGACACAGCTTGGAGCAGCCGTCACCAAAGATGATCTCTCCTGGCTAAAAGGACAGAGACAGGGAGAGAGGAATTATTAACATGTTGTTTGCCAATTCAATTTTTTTTGGCTGTTTATTTGTGCATTCTGTGAACGTATGCGTGTGTTCCTTGAGTTGTTGGTCATTTTTAAAGTATATTTGTGATGTGCTGAGAGGAGTACTATCAATTTCCACAGGAGTGGACATTCTGGACAGTAAAAGTACCGTATCGTATGATATCGTATCATATTGTGTATCACATCGTATATCGTGTATCATATATCGTATGGTATGCCGTATGGTATGTCATACACAATATTGTATATCACATTATATTGTGTCATATTCTGTCACAAAGTACATTCTTAACCACAGACTAACAATCCCAGATGGTCTCGTACCTCATAGTAGTCACCTCCCTCCAGACAGCCACATGTTTCTATGGGGACACAGCGTCTGCCTTTGAACACAAAGCCTGGCTTACAGAAACACGCACTGATACAGGAGCCAGTGCAGTTGGTGGAGGGTTCCTTACAGCTGGGGATGCAGGCTGGGCCACACTCTATGTACTCAGCATTGGGAGGGCACGTCACTATTGGGGGAGAGAGGGAGAGGAGGATGGGGGGAGGCAAATAAGAGAGGGTAAGGGGGTGGGGTGGAAGGGAGACAAGGGGTTAATTAATATCAGGAATTATTGGGTTACCAATCAATTGATTTGTGCAAATACAGAAAGCCGTTTCTGATTCTGATCGTAAGAATGAGAACAGATGATTGTCTGTTAATTTCACCTGGTGGTTTTGTGGTAGTAGGTTTGGGAGTAGTTGGTTTAGGTGTAGTTGGTATGGGAGTAGTTGGTTTGACTGTAGTTGGGCCTGAGGGACAGAGGGAGACAGCATGAGACATAAGAGAGAAAGATATTATAGCCAAGTCTCAGATCTGTTTGTGCTGTCTGGTCAACTCATATGGTCACAGCCTGGTCACCTACCCTACCATCCAAGACGTCAGACGTCAAAACACCATTTTGAGTGTGTGTGGGTGTTTGTACGGACTGTTTATGTCAGGGGACTTACTTGTAGGGTAGCAGTCCAGCTCTCCTCCCTGGACCTTACACTCGTGCATTGGAGGGCAATCAGAAGGATTGCAGGTGACGAAGGGAGCGTTACAATAACATTTCAGCTTACAGTCCTCCACGTACCACTCCTCACCAGGCTGGAGGGAGGGAGGGAAGGAGGAGAGATGGATGGAGAGACAATAGTTAATCAGTGGTTGGTTGCTGGTTGGTTACATACACGTCACACACACACAACGTCCATCTCCCGACACACAACACACTCACCTCGTAGTACTGTCCGTTGGTGTCTTTGCAGCCACAGGAGTTCTCTTTGACACACTTCCCGGCGCTGAGGACGTAACCAGGGTCACACACACAGCCCTCTGAACAGGGAGCATCACACCCTGTGGAGGGTCTGGAGGCACAGGTGGGCTGGCAGGGGGCGGCACAGGGCACGTACTGACTGTTGGGGGGGCATGTCAGAGCTGGAGAGAAGGAGGGAAGAGGAGACATTAGGAGATAGGTCTACTTTAAAACATGACTGTCTCTTAATAATGACTTTGTTGATTATACGGAACAGTACTGTTAGAGTGTATTGTTTGGTCTTTGATGTGCTAATAACAGCAGGGTCTTTGGTGAGTGAATGAATAATTATTATTATATGAATCACTACATTTTCCATCTTCATATCATCAATATCCGTCTCTTGCTTGTTATTATCATGAATAACATGTATCTGTACCAGGGTCGGGGTCCATTCCATTTCATTTCCAGTCAATTTAGGAAGAACTTTGAAATACCAATTCCAATTCTCTTTAATGCTTTTCAGTGAGAGACACTTGGAATGAGAATTTGGTTAACTTTCTGAAATGACTGGTATTGAAATGGAATTGACCCCAACATTGATCTGTACTCACGGCAGAAGGTGCTGTTCCTCCAGGTTCCGATGGTGACTCCTCGGTCCTGACAGTCGTTGACATACGACTCGATGGACTCACACAGGATGGGTTGAGCACCATCCAGCTCGCACAGGTCAAACAGACAGTCCTTGAAGAAACTCTGAAATAGACACACATAAACATACGCGTGTCTTCGACTTGCACACACAGCTTGGAGCTTTGGTTCCTTAAGTGACAAAGGTGTTTGAATTGAATTGAATGAAGCGTATTTAAACATTTCTGCACTAAATATGTCTATATATATACAAAATGTTTTTCTTGGGTGTGAGATTTCACACATTAAACAAACTTTTGTTTAATCTTAAAAACTAAATATGATATGACTCTATATACCGTACATTACAGTAATATCACACATTAGGTAAGACACTATATACCACACATTACGGTAGTTACTCACATTGGGGTTGACCTTGGGGTGACAGACAGCGAACGGTCCGTTCTTGTCCAGTAGCATGCCGCAGTAGCCAGAGCTCTCATACCTGTCCAGTTCATCATCAGTACAGCCTGGGATGGTGGTGTTGGGCTTCTTGTTACAACTGGAGTCAGAGACAGGGTGAATCAGTCATGTGTGTGTGTTTGTGTGTGTGAGTGTGTGTGTGTGTGTGTGTGTGTGTGTGTGTGTGTGTGTGTGTGTGTGTGCATGTGTAACTGGTGGCATGACTCACTTGGGATCTGTGACCCAGCTGTGTCCAAAGTCGTTGGGGTTGGTGGTCAGAGAACCATCGGGTTTCCTGAAGTCATCGTTGGAGTTTCCGTTGTAGTCTCCACACAGTCCACACAGCTTGTCCTTATAGCTAAATACACAGGAGCAAATAGGCCGATGAGTCAAGCATTTTTTCTAGAATTTTAATGACAACATTATAAAATAAAAATATGACAATGTGAGAACTTTCTATTTGTTTTTAAATGTTTTATGTTGTGTTTATATGGGCATTTTTATGGTACATCATGTCGGGGTCACCAAAACTGTAGGAGAGAAACCAAGGTGCATAGACCCCATTTTTGGTCTCTGTCTCTGTCTCTCTCTCTCTCTCTCTCTCTCTCTGTGTGTCTCTGTCTCTGTGTGTGTCTCTGTCTCTCTCTCTCTCTCTCTCTCTCTCTCTCTCTCTGTCTCTGTCTCTGTCTCTCTCTCTCTCTCTCTCTCTCTCTCTCTCTCTCTCTCTCTCTCTCTCTCTCTCTCTCTCTCTCTCTCTCTCTCTCTCTCTCTCTCTCTCTCTCTCTCTCTCTCTCGCTCTCTCTCTGTGAGTGTGAGTGTGAGTGTGTGTGTGTGTGTGTGTGCGCGTGTGTGCGTGTGTGCGTGTGTGTGTGTGTGTTCTCTCAGTGTGTGTATGAAGCAGTTTTGACTCACTCCTTGATGACCTTGATGTCCATGTAGTGGTTTCCGTCATATCGTACGGTCACACCAAAGTCCATGGCTACAGTGTAGTGTTTACCAGACTTCAAAACAGACACGCCTGTAGCTGGGGTCAGTGGGATGTTCACATTGATACCATTCAACTAGGAGGAGAAGAGGACACACACATGTTAGTGAGGTACACTTCATTTTAATGTTTTTTAGCTTCCTCTTTATGAGCTTTTCTGTGTCTGTGTTTTGTATGAATTATATGCATTTCATGCTGCTCAGGAATGTCCCTTCGGTGACAATAAAGATTTGTTGAATACAATGACAAACTGATCTTGACTGTGTATGTTACTGTATATTGAATGTGTACATGTAGGGCTCTGCATTTTATCAGTAATTCTTTCCATTGTTACGTTTTTAAACATTTTCAAACGTCTTCCTCATCTCTTTTTCTCTCTACCCCAACCCTATCCCTCCACCAATCCCTCTCTCTCTCACCTGCACGGTGCCTCCCTTCAAGATGGAGATCTTCACCCCACGCACGTACACATGCACAGCCTTCAGGTAGGAGATGGTTGGTTTGTTGAAGCGGTTCTCGTTGTCAGCATGCACCTCGTAGTAAGGCACTGACGTGTGGTTACAGGGCTCTGACATCAGGTAGCTGCAGTTCCCCATGAAGTTGTACTTCTTCTTGTCGAAGGTGGTGTAGTGAGGGTCACCAGATGCGATACAGGTAGAGGTGTCTGGGGGGAATAAGGATTATAAAGTTGGGAGTTAAATTAGTAATTGGCTGGTGGAAATAATACTGACTCAGTGTTCACATAGTTGGGTTATTTCTTTCACCAAATGATGCCTGACAAAATGTAAATAGTGTTTTCCAAGCCGCACATAATACATGTATACTGTAAATAAGGCTGTCTGTTTGCATAGCTAGGAATCAAACTCTAGGAACGATCCACTTTACTGTAGGTTGGATGTTCCCATGGGCTTCACGATGGAACTCCTTACCAATATAATTGATTTGAAAAGCCTTTCATCTTTATATAAGTGATGATAACTGAGCTAATACAAGTTATGATAACTGAGCTAATACAAGTTCTGAAAAATTTGCTAATACAAGTTGTGATAACTGAGCTAATACAAGTTATGATAACTGGGGCTGCAGGTAGGCTAGTGGTTAGATCGTTGGGCCAGTAACCGAAAGGTTGCTAGATTGAATCCCCGAGCTGACAAGGTAAAAGTCTGTCGTTCTTTCCCTGAACAAGGCAGTTAACCCACCGTCATTGTAAATAAAAATGTGTTCTTAAAAACCTCTTAAGTATTGAACGCTTTTTTAAAATTTTCATCTAAAATGACATTCCCAAATCTAACTGCCTGTAGCTCAGGCACTAAAGCAAGGATATGCATATTCTTGGTACCATTTGAAAGGAAATACTTTGAAGTTTGTGGAAATGTGAAAGGAATGTAGGAGAAGATAACACATTAGATCAGGTAAAAGATAATACAAAGAAAAAACCAACACTTTTTTTGTATTTTTTTGTACCATCATGTTTGAAATGCAAGAGAAAGGCCATAATGTATTATTCCAGCCCAGTTGCAATTTAGATTTTGGCCACTTGATGGCAGCAGTGTATGTGCAACGTTTCAGACTAATCCAATGAACCATTGCATTTCTTTTCAAAATGTTGTATCAAGACTTTCCAAATGTGCCTATTTTGTTATTTAATAACTTTTCATGTTCAAAACTGTGCACACTCCTCAAACAATAGCATGGTATTATTTCACTGTAATAGCTACTGTAAATTGGACAGTGCAGTTAGATTAACAAGAATTTAAGCTTTCTGCCAATGTCAGAAATGTCTATGTCCTGGGAAATGTTCTTGCTACTTACAACCTCATGCTTATCGCATTAGCCTACGTTTGCTTGGTGGTGACCCACCAGTCCTGAAGAAGTTTTAACTGACTTGCCTAGTTCAATAAAGGTAAAATAAAAACTCAGCTAATTCAAGTTCTTATAAATGAGCTATTACAAGTTATGATAACTGAGCTAATTCAAGTTTGATAACTGAGCTAATACAAGTTATGATAACTTTGCTAATACGATGTATTATAACTCAGCTAACAGTACCTTTAGGATAGCAGGCTCCGTTGCGACACTCCTCCGTGGGAGAGCAGGAGTTGTCCACACAGTCCAGGATGTAGTTTCCAGCACAACGACACAGCTTGGAGCAGCCGTCACCAAAGATGATCTCTCCTGGCTAAAAGGACAGAGACAGGGAGAGAAGAAATATTAACATGTTGTTTGCCAATTCCAAAAAAAAAGCTGTTTATTTGTGCATTCTGTGAACGTATGCGTGTGTTCCTTGAGTTGTTGGTCATTTTTAAAGTATATTTGTGATGTGCTGAGAGGAGTACTTTCAATTTCCACAGGAGTGGACATTCTGGACAGTAAAAGTACCGTATCGTATGATATCGTATCATATTGTGTATCACATCGTATATCGTGTATCATATATCGTATGGTATGCCATATGGTATATCATACACAATATTGTATATCACATTATATTGTGTCATATTCTATCACAAAGTACATTCTTAACCACAGACTAACAATCCCAGATGGTCTCGTACCTCATAGTAGTCACCTCCCTCCAGACAGCCACATGTTTCTATGGGGACACAGCGTCTGCCTTTGAACACAAAGCCTGGCTTACAGAAACACGCACTGATACAGGAGCCAGTGCAGTTGGTGGAGGGTTCCTTACAGCTGGGGATGCAGGCTGGGCCACACTCTATGTACTCAGCATTGGGAGGGCACGTCACTATTGGGGGAGAGAGGGAGAGGAGGATGGGGGGAGGCAAAGAAGAGAGGGTAAGGGGGTGGGGTGGAAGGGAGACAAGGGGTTAATATCAGGAATGATTGGGTTACCAATTAATTGATTTGTGCAAATTCAGAAAGCCGTTTCTGATTCTGATCGTAAGAATGAGAACAGATGATTGTCTGTTAATTTCACCTGGTGGTTTTGTGGTAGTAGGTTTGGGAGTAGTTGGTTTAGGTGTAGTTGGTATGGGAGTAGTTGGTTTGACTGTAGTTGGGCCTGAGGGACAGAGGGAGACAGCATGAGACATAAGAGAGAGAGATATTATAGCCAAGTCTCAGATCTGTTTGTGCTGTCTGGTCAACTCATATGGTCACAGCCTGGTCACCTACCCTACCATCCAAGACGTCAGACGTCAAAACACCATTTTGAGTGTGTGTGGGTGTTTGTACGGACTGTTTATGTCATGGGACTTACTTGTAGGGTAGCAGTCCAGCTCTCCTCCCTGGACCTTACACTCGTGCATTGGAGGACAATCAGAAGGATTGCAGGTGACGAAGGGAGCGTTACAATAACATTTCAGCTTACAGTCCTCCACGTACCACTCCTCACCAGGCTGGAGGGAGGGAGGGAAGGAGGAGAGATGGATGGAGAGACAATAGGTAATCAGTGGTTGGTTGCTGGTTGGTTACATACACGTCACACACACACACAAAGTCCATCACCCGACACACAACACACTCACCTCGTAGTACTGTCCGTTGGTGTCTTTGCAGCCACAGGAGTTCTCTTTGACACACTTCCCGGCGCTGAGGACGTAACCAGGGTCACACACACAGCCCTCTGAACAGGGAGCATCACACCCTGTGGAGGGTCTGGAGGCACAGGTGGGCTGACAGGGGGCGGCACAGGGCACGTACTGACTGTTGGGGGGGCATGTCAGAGCTGGAGAGAAGGAGGGAAGAGGAGACATTAGGAGATAGGTCTACTTTAAAACATGACTGTCTCTTAATAATGACTTTGTTGATTATACGGAACAGTACTGTTAGAGTGTATTGTTTGGTCTTTGATGTGCTAATAACAGCAGGGTCTTTGGTGAGTGAATGAATCATTATTATTATATGAATCACTACATTTTCCATCTTCATATCATCAATATCCGTCTCTTGCTTGTTATTATCATGAATAACATGTATCTGTACCAGGGTCGGGGTCCATTCCATTTCATTTCCAGTCAATTCAGGAAGAACTTTGAAATACCAATTCCAATTCTCTTTAATGCTTTTCAGTGAGAGACACTTGGAATGAGAATTTGGTTAACTTTCTGAAATGACTGGAATTGAAATGGAATTGACCCCAACATTGATCTGTACTCACGGCAGAAGGTGCTGTTCCTCCAGGTTCCGATGGTGACTCCTCGGTCCTGACAGTCGTTGACATACGACTCGATGGACTCACACAGGATGGGTTGAGCACCATCCAGCTCGCACAGGTCAAACAGACAGTCCTTGAAGAAACTCTGAAATAGACACACATAAACATACGCGTGTCTTCGACTTGCACACACAGCTTGGAGCTTTGGTTCCTTAAGTGACAAAGGTGTTTGAATTGAATTGAATGAAGCGTATTTAAACATTTCTGCACTAAAAATGTCTATATATTTACAAAATGTTTTTCTTGGGTGTGAGATTTCACACATTAAACAAACTTTTGTTTAATCTTAAAAACGAAATATGATATGACTCTATATACCGTACATTACAGTAATATCACACATTAGGTAAGACACTACATACCACACATTACGGTAGTTACTCACATTGGGGTTGACCTTGGGGTGACAGACAGCGAACGGTCCGTTCTTGTCCAGTAGCATGCCGCAGTAGCCAGAGCTCTCATACCTGTCCAGTTCATCATCAGTACAGCCTGGGATGGTGGTGTTGGGCTTCTTGTTACAACTGGAGTCAGAGACAGGGTGAATCAGTCATGTGTGTGTGTTTGTGTGTGTGTGTGTGTGTGTGTGTGTGTGTGTGTGTGTGTGTGTGTGTGTGTGTGTGTGTGTGTGTGTGTGTGTGTGTGCATGTGTAACTGGTGGCATGACTCACTTGGGATCTGTGACCCAGCTGTGTCCAAAGTCGTTGGGGTTGGTGGTCAGAGAACCATCGGGTTTCCTGAAGTCATCGTTGGAGTTTCCGTTGTAGTCTCCACACAGTCCACACAGCTTGTCCTTATAGCTAAATACACAGGAGCAAATAGGCCGATGAGTCAAGCATTTTTTCTAGAATTTTAATGACAACATTATAAAATAAAAATATGACAATGTGAGAACTTTCTATTTGTTTTTAAATGTTTTATGTTGTGTTTATATGGGCATTTTTATGGTACATCATGTCGGGGTCACCAAAACTGTAGGAGAGAAACCAAGGTGCATAGACCCCATTTTTGGTCTCTGTCTCTGTCTCTCTCTCTCTCTCTCTCTCTCTCTCTCTCTCTCTGTGTGTCTCTGTCTCTGTGTGTGTCTCTGTCTCTCTCTCTCTCTCTCTCTCTCTCTCTCTGTGTGTCTCTGTCTCTGTGTGTGTCTCTGTCTCTCTCTCTCTCTCTCTCTGTCTCTGTCTCTGTCTCTCTCTCTCTCTCTCTCTCTCTCTCTCTCTCTCTCTCTCTCTCTCTCTCTCTCTCTCTCTCTCTCTCTCTCTCTCTCTCTCTCTCTCTCTCTCTCTCTCTCTCTCTCTCTCTCTCTCTCTCTCGCTCTCTCTCTGTGAGTGTGAGTGTGAGTGTGAGTGTGTGTGTGTGTGTGTGTGTGTGTGTGTGTGTGTTCTCTCAGTGTGTGTATGAAGCAGTTTTGACTCACTCCTTGATGACCTTGATGTCCATGTAGTGGTTTCCGTCATATCGTACGGTCACACCAAAGTCCATGGCTACAGTGTAGTGTTTACCAGACTTCAAAACAGACACGCCTGTAGCTGGGGTCAGTGGGATGTTCACATTGATACCATTCAACTAGGAGGAGAAGAGGACACACACATGTGTTAGTGAGGTAGACTTCATTTGAATGTTTTTTAGCTTCCTCTTTATGAGCTGTTCTGTGTCTGTGTTTTGTATGAATTTTATGCATTTAATGCTGCTCAGGAATTTCCCTTCGGTGACAATAAAGATTTGTTGAATACAATGACAAACTGATCTTGACTGTGTATGTTACTGTATATTGAATGTGTACATGTAGGGCTCTGCATTTTATCAGTAATTCTTTCCATTGTTACGTTTTTAAACATTTTCAAACGTCTTCCTCATCTCTTTTTCTCTCTACCCCAACCCTATCCCTCCACCAATCCCTCTCTCTCTCACCTGCACGGTGCCTCCCTTCAAGATGGAGATCTTCACCCCACGCACGTACACATGCACAGCCTTCAGGTAGGAGATGGTTGGTTTGTTGAAGCGGTTCTCGTTGTCAGCATGCACCTCGTAGTGAGGCACTGACGTGTGGTTACAGGGCTCTGACATCAGGTAGCTGCAGTTCCCCATGAAGTTGTACTTCTTCTTGTCGAAGGTGGTGTAGTGAGGGTCACCAGATGCGATACAGGTAGAGGTGTCTGGGGGGAATAAGGATTATAAAGTTGGGAGTTAAATTAGTAATTGGCTGGTGGAAATAATACTGACTCAGTGTTCACATAGTTGGGTTATTTCTTTCACCAAATGATGCCTGACAAAATGTAAATAGTGTTTTCCAAGCCGCACATAATACATGTATACTGTAAATAAGGCTGTCTGTTTGCATAGCTAGGAATCAAACTCTAGGAACGATCCACTTTACTGTAGGTTGGATGTTCCCATGGGCTTCACGATGGAACTCCTTACCAATATAATTGATTTGAAAAGCCTTTCATCTTTATATAAGTGATGATAACTGAGCTAATACAAGTTATGATAACTGAGCTAATACAAGTTCTGAAAAATTTGCTAATACAAGTTGTGATAACTGAGCTAATACAAGTTATGATAACTGGGGCTGCAGGTAGGCTAGTGGTTAGATCGTTGGGCCAGTAACCGAAAGGTTGCTAGATTGAATCCCCGAGCTGACAAGGTAAAAGTCTGTCGTTCTTTCCCTGAACAAGGCAGTTAACCCACCGTCATTGTAAATAAAAATGTGTTCTTAAAAACCTCTTAAGTATTGAACCCTTTTTTTAAATTTTCATCTAAAATGACATTCCCAAATCTAACTGCCTGTAGCTCAGGCACTAAAGCAAGGATATGCATATTCTTGGTACCATTTGAAAGGAAATACTTTGAAGTTTGTGGAAATGTGAAAGGAATGTAGGAGAAGATAACACATTAGATCAGGTAAAAGATAATACAAAGAAAAAACCAACACTTTTTTTGTATTTTTTTGTACCATCATGTTTGAAATGCAAGAGAAAGGCCATAATGTATTATTCCAGCCCAGTTGCAATTTAGATTTTGGCCACTTGATGGCAGCAGTGTATGTGCAACGTTTCAGACTAATCCAATGAACCATTGCATTTCTTTTCAAAATGTTGTATCAAGACTTTCCAAATGTGCCTATTTTGTTATTTAATAACTTTTCATGTTCAAAACTGTGCACACTCCTCAAACAATAGCATGGTATTATTTCACTGTAATAGCTACTGTAAATTGGACAGTGCAGTTAGATTAACAAGAATTTAAGCTTTCTGCCAATGTCAGATATGTCTATGTCCTGGGAAATGTTCTTGCTACTTACAACCTCATGCTTATCGCATTAGCCTACGTTTGCTTGGTGGTGACCCACCAGTCCTGAAGAAGTTTTAACTGACTTGCCTAGTTCAATAAAGGTAAAATAAAAACTCAGCTAATTCAAGTTCTTATAAATGAGCTATTACAAGTTATGATAACTGAGCTAATTCAAGTTTGATAACTGAGCTAATACAAGTTATGATAACTTTGCTAATACGATGTATTATAACTCAGCTAACAGTACCTTTAGGATAGCAGGCTCCGTTGCGACACTCCTCCGTGGGAGAGCAGGAGTTGTCCACACAGTCCAGGATGTAGTTTCCAGCACAACGACACAGCTTGGAGCAGCCGTCACCAAAGATGATCTCTCCTGGCTAAAAGGACAGAGACAGGGAGAGAAGAAATATTAACATGTTGTTTGCCAATTCCAAAAAAAAAGCTGTTTATTTGTGCATTCTGTGAACGTATGCGTGTGTTCCTTGAGTTGTTGGTCATTTTTAAAGTATATTTGTGATGTGCTGAGAGGAGTACTTTCAATTTCCACAGGAGTGGACATTCTGGACAGTAAAAGTACCGTATCGTATGATATCGTATCATATTGTGTATCACATCGTATATCGTGTATCATATATCGTATGGTATGCCATATGGTATATCATACACAATATTGTATATCACATTATATTGTGTCATATTCTATCACAAAGTACATTCTTAACCACAGACTAACAATCCCAGATGGTCTCGTACCTCATAGTAGTCACCTCCCTCCAGACAGCCACATGTTTCTATGGGGACACAGCGTCTGCCTTTGAACACAAAGCCTGGCTTACAGAAACACGCACTGATACAGGAGCCAGTGCAGTTGGTGGAGGGTTCCTTACAGCTGGGGATGCAGGCTGGGCCACACTCTATGTACTCAGCATTGGGAGGGCACGTCACTATTGGGGGAGAGAGGGAGAGGAGGATGGGGGGAGGCAAAGAAGAGAGGGTAAGGGGGTGGGGTGGAAGGGAGACAAGGGGTTAATATCAGGAATGATTGGGTTACCAATTAATTGATTTGTGCAAATTCAGAAAGCCGTTTCTGATTCTGATCGTAAGAATGAGAACAGATGATTGTCTGTTAATTTCACCTGGTGGTTTTGTGGTAGTAGGTTTGGGAGTAGTTGGTTTAGGTGTAGTTGGTATGGGAGTAGTTGGTTTGACTGTAGTTGGGCCTGAGGGACAGAGGGAGACAGCATGAGACATAAGAGAGAGAGATATTATAGCCAAGTCTCAGATCTGTTTGTGCTGTCTGGTCAACTCATATGGTCACAGCCTGGTCACCTACCCTACCATCCAAGACGTCAGACGTCAAAACACCATTTTGAGTGTGTGTGGGTGTTTGTACGGACTGTTTATGTCATGGGACTTACTTGTAGGGTAGCAGTCCAGCTCTCCTCCCTGGACCTTACACTCGTGCATTGGAGGACAATCAGAAGGATTGCAGGTGACGAAGGGAGCGTTACAATAACATTTCAGCTTACAGTCCTCCACGTACCACTCCTCACCAGGCTGGAGGGAGGGAGGGAAGGAGGAGAGATGGATGGAGAGACAATAGGTAATCAGTGGTTGGTTGCTGGTTGGTTACATACACGTCACACACACACACAAAGTCCATCACCCGACACACAACACACTCACCTCGTAGTACTGTCCGTTGGTGTCTTTGCAGCCACAGGAGTTCTCTTTGACACACTTCCCGGCGCTGAGGACGTAACCAGGGTCACACACACAGCCCTCTGAACAGGGAGCATCACACCCTGTGGAGGGTCTGGAGGCACAGGTGGGCTGACAGGGGGCGGCACAGGGCACGTACTGACTGTTGGGGGGGCATGTCAGAGCTGGAGAGAAGGAGGGAAGAGGAGACATTAGGAGATAGGTCTACTTTAAAACATGACTGTCTCTTAATAATGACTTTGTTGATTATACGGAACAGTACTGTTAGAGTGTATTGTTTGGTCTTTGATGTGCTAATAACAGCAGGGTCTTTGGTGAGTGAATGAATCATTATTATTATATGAATCACTACATTTTCCATCTTCATATCATCAATATCCGTCTCTTGCTTGTTATTATCATGAATAACATGTATCTGTACCAGGGTCGGGGTCCATTCCATTTCATTTCCAGTCAATTCAGGAAGAACTTTGAAATACCAATTCCAATTCTCTTTAATGCTTTTCAGTGAGAGACACTTGGAATGAGAATTTGGTTAACTTTCTGAAATGACTGGAATTGAAATGGAATTGACCCCAACATTGATCTGTACTCACGGCAGAAGGTGCTGTTCCTCCAGGTTCCGATGGTGACTCCTCGGTCCTGACAGTCGTTGACATACGACTCGATGGACTCACACAGGATGGGTTGAGCACCATCCAGCTCGCACAGGTCAAACAGACAGTCCTTGAAGAAACTCTGAAATAGACACACATAAACATACGCGTGTCTTCGACTTGCACACACAGCTTGGAGCTTTGGTTCCTTAAGTGACAAAGGTGTTTGAATTGAATTGAATGAAGCGTATTTAAACATTTCTGCACTAAAAATGTCTATATATTTACAAAATGTTTTTCTTGGGTGTGAGATTTCACACATTAAACAAACTTTTGTTTAATCTTAAAAACGAAATATGATATGACTCTATATACCGTACATTACAGTAATATCACACATTAGGTAAGACACTACATACCACACATTACGGTAGTTACTCACATTGGGGTTGACCTTGGGGTGACAGACAGCGAACGGTCCGTTCTTGTCCAGTAGCATGCCGCAGTAGCCAGAGCTCTCATACCTGTCCAGTTCATCATCAGTACAGCCTGGGATGGTGGTGTTGGGCTTCTTGTTACAACTGGAGTCAGAGACAGGGTGAATCAGTCATGTGTGTGTGTTTGTGTGTGTGAGTGTGTGTGTGTGTGTGTGTGTGTGTGTGTGTGTGTGTGTGTGTGTGTGTGTGTGTGTGTGTGTGTGTGTGTGTGTGTGTGCATGTGTAACTGGTGGCATGACTCACTTGGGATCTGTGACCCAGCTGTGTCCAAAGTCGTTGGGGTTGGTGGTCAGAGAACCATCGGGTTTCCTGAAGTCATCGTTGGAGTTTCCGTTGTAGTCTCCACACAGTCCACACAGCTTGTCCTTATAGCTAAATACACAGGAGCAAATAGGCCGATGAGTCAAGCATTTTTTCTAGAATTTTAATGACAACATTATAAAATAAAAATATGACAATGTGAGAACTTTCTATTTGTTTTTAAATGTTTTATGTTGTGTTTATATGGGCATTTTTATGGTACATCATGTCGGGGTCACCAAAACTGTAGGAGAGAAACCAAGGTGCATAGACCCCATTTTTGGTCTCTGTCTCTGTCTCTCTCTCTCTCTCTCTCTCTCTCTGTGTGTCTCTGTCTCTGTGTGTGTCTCTGTCTCTCTCTCTCTCTCTCTCTCTCTGTCTCTGTCTCTGTCTCTCTCTCTCTCTCTCTCTCTCTCTCTCTCTCTCTCTCTCTCTCTCTCTCTCTCTCTCTCTCTCTCTCTCTCTCTCTCTCTCTCTCTCTCTCTCTCTCTGTGAGTGTGAGTGTGTGTGTGTGTGTGTGTGCGCGTGTGTGTGTGTGTGTGTGTGTGTGTGTGTGTTCTCTCAGTGTGTGTATGAAGCAGTTTTGACTCACTCCTTGATGACCTTGATGTCCATGTAGTGGTTTCCGTCATATCGTACGGTCACACCAAAGTCCATGGCTACAGTGTAGTGTTTACCAGACTTCAAAACAGACACGCCTGTAGCTGGGGTCAGTGGGATGTTCACATTGATACCATTCAACTAGGAGGAGAAGAGGACACACACATGTTAGTGAGGTACACTTCATTTTAATGTTTTTTAGCTTCCTCTTTATGAGCTTTTCTGTGTCTGTGTTTTGTATGAATTATATGCATTTCATGCTGCTCAGGAATGTCCCTTCGGTGACAATAAAGATTTGTTGAATACAATGACAAACTGATCTTGACTGTGTATGTTACTGTATATTGAATGTGTACATGTAGGGCTCTGCATTTTATCAGTAATTCTTTCCATTGTTACGTTTTTAAACATTTTCAAACGTCTTCCTCATCTCTTTTTCTCTCTACCCCAACCCTATCCCTCCACCAATCCCTCTCTCTCTCACCTGCACGGTGCCTCCCTTCAAGATGGAGATCTTCACCCCACGCACGTACACATGCACAGCCTTCAGGTAGGAGATGGTTGGTTTGTTGAAGCGGTTCTCGTTGTCAGCATGCACCTCGTAGTGAGGCACTGACGTGTGGTTACAGGGCTCTGACATCAGGTAGCTGCAGTTCCCCATGAAGTTGTACTTCTTCTTGTCGAAGGTGGTGTAGTGAGGGTCACCAGATGCGATACAGGTAGAGGTGTCTGGGGGGAATAAGGATTATAAAGTTGGGAGTTAAATTAGTAATTGGCTGGTGGAAATAATACTGACTCAGTGTTCACATAGTTGGGTTATTTCTTTCACCAAATGATGCCTGACAAAATGTAAATAGTGTTTTCCAAGCCGCACATAATACATGTATACTGTAAATAAGGCTGTCTGTTTGCATAGCTAGGAATCAAACTCTAGGAACGATCCACTTTACTGTAGGTTGGATGTTCCCATGGGCTTCACGATGGAACTCCTTACCAATATAATTGATTTGAAAAGCCTTTCATCTTTATATAAGTGATGATAACTGAGCTAATACAAGTTATGATAACTGAGCTAATACAAGTTCTGAAAAATTTGCTAATACAAGTTGTGATAACTGAGCTAATACAAGTTATGATAACTGGGGCTGCAGGTAGGCTAGTGGTTAGATCGTTGGGCCAGTAACCGAAAGGTTGCTAGATTGAATCCCCGAGCTGACAAGGTAAAAGTCTGTCGTTCTTTCCCTGAACAAGGCAGTTAACCCACCGTCATTGTAAATAAAAATGTGTTCTTAAAAACCTCTTAAGTATTGAACCCTTTTTTAAAATTTTCATCTAAAATGACATTCCCAAATCTAACTGCCTGTAGCTCAGGCACTAAAGCAAGGATATGCATATTCTTGGTACCATTTGAAAGGAAATACTTTGAAGTTTGTGGAAATGTGAAAGGAATGTAGGAGAAGATAACACATTAGATCAGGTAAAAGATAATACAAAGAAAAAACCAACACTTTTTTTGTATTTTTTTGTACCATCATGTTTGAAATGCAAGAGAAAGGCCATAATGTATTATTCCAGCCCAGTTGCAATTTAGATTTTGTCCACTTGATGGCAGCAGTGTATGTGCAACGTTTCAGACTAATCCAATGAACCATTGCATTTATTTTCAAAATGTTGTATCAAGACTTTCCAAATGTGCCTATTTTGTTATTTAATAACTTTTCATGTTCAAAACTGTGCACACTCCTCAAACAATAGCATGGTATTATTTCACTGTAATAGCTACTGTAAATTGGACAGTGCAGTTAGATTAACAAGAATTTAAGCTTTCTGCCAATGTCAGAAATGTCTATGTCCTGGGAAATGTTCTTGCTACTTACAACCTCATGCTTATCGCATTAGCCTACGTTTGCTTGGTGGTGACCCACCAGTCCTGAAGAAGTTTTAACTGACTTGCCTAGTTCAATAAAGGTAAAATAAAAACTCAGCTAATTCAAGTTCTTATAAATGAGCTATTACAAGTTATGATAACTGAGCTAATTCAAGTTTGATAACTGAGCTAATACAAGTTATGATAACTTTGCTAATACGATGTATTATAACTCAGCTAACAGTACCTTTAGGATAGCAGGCTCCGTTGCGACACTCCTCCGTGGGAGAGCAGGAGTTGTCCACACAGTCCAGGATGTAGTTTCCAGCACAACGACACAGCTTGGAGCAGCCGTCACCAAAGATGATCTCTCCTGGCTAAAAGGACAGAGACAGGGAGAGAAGAAATATTAACATGTTGTTTGCCAATTCCAAAAAAAAAGCTGTTTATTTGTGCATTCTGTGAACGTATGCGTGTGTTCCTTGAGTTGTTGGTCATTTTTAAAGTATATTTGTGATGTGCTGAGAGGAGTACTTTCAATTTCCACAGGAGTGGACATTCTGGACAGTAAAAGTACCGTATCGTATGATATCGTATCATATTGTGTATCACATCGTATATCGTGTATCATATATCGTATGGTATGCCATATGGTATATCATACACAATATTGTATATCACATTATATTGTGTCATATTCTATCACAAAGTACATTCTTAACCACAGACTAACAATCCCAGATGGTCTCGTACCTCATAGTAGTCACCTCCCTCCAGACAGCCACATGTTTCTATGGGGACACAGCGTCTGCCTTTGAACACAAAGCCTGGCTTACAGAAACACGCACTGATACAGGAGCCAGTGCAGTTGGTGGAGGGTTCCTTACAGCTGGGGATGCAGGCTGGGCCACACTCTATGTACTCAGCATTGGGAGGGCACGTCACTATTGGGGGAGAGAGGGAGAGGAGGATGGGGGGAGGCAAAGAAGAGAGGGTAAGGGGGTGGGGTGGAAGGGAGACAAGGGGTTAATATCAGGAATGATTGGGTTACCAATTAATTGATTTGTGCAAATTCAGAAAGCCGTTTCTGATTCTGATCGTAAGAATGAGAACAGATGATTGTCTGTTAATTTCACCTGGTGGTTTTGTGGTAGTAGGTTTGGGAGTAGTTGGTTTAGGTGTAGTTGGTATGGGAGTAGTTGGTTTGACTGTAGTTGGGCCTGAGGGACAGAGGGAGACAGCATGAGACATAAGAGAGAGAGATATTATAGCCAAGTCTCAGATCTGTTTGTGCTGTCTGGTCAACTCATATGGTCACAGCCTGGTCACCTACCCTACCATCCAAGACGTCAGACGTCAAAACACCATTTTGAGTGTGTGTGGGTGTTTGTACGGACTGTTTATGTCATGGGACTTACTTGTAGGGTAGCAGTCCAGCTCTCCTCCCTGGACCTTACACTCGTGCATTGGAGGACAATCAGAAGGATTGCAGGTGACGAAGGGAGCGTTACAATAACATTTCAGCTTACAGTCCTCCACGTACCACTCCTCACCAGGCTGGAGGGAGGGAGGGAAGGAGGAGAGATGGATGGAGAGACAATAGGTAATCAGTGGTTGGTTGCTGGTTGGTTACATACACGTCACACACACACACAAAGTCCATCACCCGACACACAACACACTCACCTCGTAGTACTGTCCGTTGGTGTCTTTGCAGCCACAGGAGTTCTCTTTGACACACTTCCCGGCGCTGAGGACGTAACCAGGGTCACACACACAGCCCTCTGAACAGGGAGCATCACACCCTGTGGAGGGTCTGGAGGCACAGGTGGGCTGACAGGGGGCGGCACAGGGCACGTACTGACTGTTGGGGGGGCATGTCAGAGCTGGAGAGAAGGAGGGAAGAGGAGACATTAGGAGATAGGTCTACTTTAAAACATGACTGTCTCTTAATAATGACTTTGTTGATTATACGGAACAGTACTGTTAGAGTGTATTGTTTGGTCTTTGATGTGCTAATAACAGCAGGGTCTTTGGTGAGTGAATGAATCATTATTATTATATGAATCACTACATTTTCCATCTTCATATCATCAATATCCGTCTCTTGCTTGTTATTATCATGAATAACATGTATCTGTACCAGGGTCGGGGTCCATTCCATTTCATTTCCAGTCAATTCAGGAAGAACTTTGAAATACCAATTCCAATTCTCTTTAATGCTTTTCAGTGAGAGACACTTGGAATGAGAATTTGGTTAACTTTCTGAAATGACTGGAATTGAAATGGAATTGACCCCAACATTGATCTGTACTCACGGCAGAAGGTGCTGTTCCTCCAGGTTCCGATGGTGACTCCTCGGTCCTGACAGTCGTTGACATACGACTCGATGGACTCACACAGGATGGGTTGAGCACCATCCAGCTCGCACAGGTCAAACAGACAGTCCTTGAAGAAACTCTGAAATAGACACACATAAACATACGCGTGTCTTCGACTTGCACACACAGCTTGGAGCTTTGGTTCCTTAAGTGACAAAGGTGTTTGAATTGAATTGAATGAAGCGTATTTAAACATTTCTGCACTAAAAATGTCTATATATTTACAAAATGTTTTTCTTGGGTGTGAGATTTCACACATTAAACAAACTTTTGTTTAATCTTAAAAACGAAATATGATATGACTCTATATACCGTACATTACAGTAATATCACACATTAGGTAAGACACTACATACCACACATTACGGTAGTTACTCACATTGGGGTTGACCTTGGGGTGACAGACAGCGAACGGTCCGTTCTTGTCCAGTAGCATGCCGCAGTAGCCAGAGCTCTCATACCTGTCCAGTTCATCATCAGTACAGCCTGGGATGGTGGTGTTGGGCTTCTTGTTACAACTGGAGTCAGAGACAGGGTGAATCAGTCATGTGTGTGTGTTTGTGTGTGTGAGTGTGTGTGTGTGTGTGTGTGTGTGTGTGTGTGTGTGTGTGTGTGTGTGTGTGTGTGTGTGTGCATGTGTAACTGGTGGCATGACTCACTTGGGATCTGTGACCCAGCTGTGTCCAAAGTCGTTGGGGTTGGTGGTCAGAGAACCATCGGGTTTCCTGAAGTCATCGTTGGAGTTTCCGTTGTAGTCTCCACACAGTCCACACAGCTTGTCCTTATAGCTAAATACACAGGAGCAAATAGGCCGATGAGTCAAGCATTTTTTCTAGAATTTTAATGACAACATTATAAAATAAAAATATGACAATGTGAGAACTTTCTATTTGTTTTTAAATGTTTTATGTTGTGTTTATATGGGCATTTTTATGGTACATCATGTCGGGGTCACCAAAACTGTAGGAGAGAAACCAAGGTGCATAGACCCCATTTTTGGTCTCTGTCTCTGTCTCTCTCTCTCTCTCTCTCTCTCTCTCTCTCTCTCTCTGTGTGTCTTTGTCTCTGTGTGTGTCTCTGTCTCTCTCTCTCTCTCTCTCTCTCTCTCTCTGTGTGTCTCTGTCTCTGTGTGTGTCTCTGTCTCTCTCTCTCTCTCTCTCTCTCTCTCTCTCTCTGTCTCTGTCTCTGTCTCTGTCTCTCTCTCTCTCTCTCTCTCTCTCTCTCTCTCTCTCTCTCTCTCTCTCTCTCTCTCTCTCTCTCTCTCTCTCTCTCTCTCTCTCTCTCTCTCTCTCTCTCTCTCTCTCTCGCTCTCTCTCTGTGAGTGTGAGTGTGAGTGTGAGTGTGTGTGTGTGTGTGTGTGTGTGTGTGTGTGTGTGTGTGTGTTCTCTCAGTGTGTGTATGAAGCAGTTTTGACTCACTCCTTGATGACCTTGATGTCCATGTAGTGGTTTCCGTCATATCGTACGGTCACACCAAAGTCCATGGCTACAGTGTAGTGTTTACCAGACTTCAAAACAGACACGCCTGTAGCTGGGGTCAGTGGGATGTTCACATTGATACCATTCAACTAGGAGGAGAAGAGGACACACACATGTTAGTGAGGTACACTTCATTTTAATGTTTTTTAGCTTCCTCTTTATGAGCTTTTCTGTGTCTGTGTTTTGTATGAATTATATGCATTTCATGCTGCTCAGGAATGTCCCTTCGGTGACAATAAAGATTTGTTGAATACAATGACAAACTGATCTTGACTGTGTATGTTACTGTGTATTGAATTTGTACATGCAGGGCTCTGCATTTTATCAGTATTTCTTTCCATTGTTACGTTTTTAAACATTTTCAAACGTCTTCCTCATATCTTTTTCTCTCTACCCCAACCCTATCCCTCCACCAATCCCTCTCTCTCTCACCTGCACGGTGCCTCCCTTCAAGATGGAGATCTTCACCCCACGCACGTACACATGCACAGCCTTCAGGTAGGAGATGGTTGGTTTGTTGAAGCGGTTCTCGTTGTCAGCATGCACCTCGTAGTGAGGCACTGACGTGTGGTTACAGGGCTCTGACATCAGGTAGCTGCAGTTCCCCATGAAGTTGTACTTCTTCTTGTCGAAGGTGGTGTAGTGAGGGTCACCAGATGCGATACAGGTAGAGGTGTCTGGGGGGAATAAGGATTATAAAGTTGGGAGTTAAATTAGTAATTGGCTGGTGGAAATAATACTGACTCAGTGTTCACATAGTTGGGTTATTTCTTTCACCAAATGATGCCTGACAAAATGTAAATAGTGTTTTCCAAGCCGCACATAATACATGTATACTGTAAATAAGGCTGTCTGTTTGCATAGCTAGGAATCAAACTCTAGGAACGATCCACTTTACTGTAGGTTGGATGTTCCCATGGGCTTCACGATGGAACTCCTTACCAATATAATTGATTTGAAAAGCCTTTCATCTTTATATAAGTGATGATAACTGAGCTAATACAAGTTATGATAACTGAGCTAATACAAGTTCTGAAAAATTTGCTAATACAAGTTGTGATAACTGAGCTAATACAAGTTATGATAACTGGGGCTGCAGGTAGGCTAGTGGTTAGATCGTTGGGCCAGTAACCGAAAGGTTGCTAGATTGAATCCCCGAGCTGACAAGGTAAAAGTCTGTCGTTCTTTCCCTGAACAAGGCAGTTAACCCACCGTCATTGTAAATAAAAATGTGTTCTTAAAAACCTCTTAAGTATTGAACCCTTTTTTTAAATTTTCATCTAAAATGACATTCCCAAATCTAACTGCCTGTAGCTCAGGCACTAAAGCAAGGATCAGGTAAAAGATAATACAAAGAAAAAACCAACACTTTTTTTGTATTTTTTTGTACCATCATGTTTGAAATGCAAGAGAAAGGCCATAATGTATTATTCCAGCCCAGTTGCAATTTAGATTTTGGCCACTTGATGGCAGCAGTGTATGTGCAACGTTTCAGACTAATCCAATGAACCATTGCATTTCTTTTCAAAATGTTGTATCAAGACTTTCCAAATGTGCCTATTTTGTTATTTAATAACTTTTCATGTTCAAAACTGTGCACACTCCTCAAACAATAGCATGGTATTATTTCACTGTAATAGCTACTGTAAATTGGACAGTGCAGTTAGATTAACAAGAATTTAAGCTTTCTGCCAATGTCAGATATGTCTATGTCCTGGGAAATGTTCTTGCTACTTACAACCTCATGCTTATCGCATTAGCCTACGTTTGCTTGGTGGTGACCCACCAGTCCTGAAGAAGTTTTAACTGACTTGCCTAGTTCAATAAAGGTAAAATAAAAACTCAGCTAATTCAAGTTCTTATAAATGAGCTATTACAAGTTATGATAACTGAGCTAATTCAAGTTTGATAACTGAGCTAATACAAGTTATGATAACTTTGCTAATACGATGTATTATAACTCAGCTAACAGTACCTTTAGGATAGCAGGCTCCGTTGCGACACTCCTCCGTGGGAGAGCAGGAGTTGTCCACACAGTCCAGGATGTAGTTTCCAGCACAACGACACAGCTTGGAGCAGCCGTCACCAAAGATGATCTCTCCTGGCTAAAAGGACAGAGACAGGGAGAGAAGAAATATTAACATGTTGTTTGCCAATTCCAAAAAAAAAGCTGTTTATTTGTGCATTCTGTGAACGTATGCGTGTGTTCCTTGAGTTGTTGGTCATTTTTAAAGTATATTTGTGATGTGCTGAGAGGAGTACTTTCAATTTCCACAGGAGTGGACATTCTGGACAGTAAAAGTACCGTATCGTATGATATCGTATCATATTGTGTATCACATCGTATATCGTGTATCATATATCGTATGGTATGCCATATGGTATATCATACACAATATTGTATATCACATTATATTGTGTCATATTCTATCACAAAGTACATTCTTAACCACAGACTAACAATCCCAGATGGTCTCGTACCTCATAGTAGTCACCTCCCTCCAGACAGCCACATGTTTCTATGGGGACACAGCGTCTGCCTTTGAACACAAAGCCTGGCTTACAGAAACACGCACTGATACAGGAGCCAGTGCAGTTGGTGGAGGGTTCCTTACAGCTGGGGATGCAGGCTGGGCCACACTCTATGTACTCAGCATTGGGAGGGCACGTCACTATTGGGGGAGAGAGGGAGAGGAGGATGGGGGGAGGCAAAGAAGAGAGGGTAAGGGGGTGGGGTGGAAGGGAGACAAGGGGTTAATATCAGGAATGATTGGGTTACCAATTAATTGATTTGTGCAAATTCAGAAAGCCGTTTCTGATTCTGATCGTAAGAATGAGAACAGATGATTGTCTGTTAATTTCACCTGGTGGTTTTGTGGTAGTAGGTTTGGGAGTAGTTGGTTTAGGTGTAGTTGGTATGGGAGTAGTTGGTTTGACTGTAGTTGGGCCTGAGGGACAGAGGGAGACAGCATGAGACATAAGAGAGAGAGATATTATAGCCAAGTCTCAGATCTGTTTGTGCTGTCTGGTCAACTCATATGGTCACAGCCTGGTCACCTACCCTACCATCCAAGACGTCAGACGTCAAAACACCATTTTGAGTGTGTGTGGGTGTTTGTACGGACTGTTTATGTCATGGGACTTACTTGTAGGGTAGCAGTCCAGCTCTCCTCCCTGGACCTTACACTCGTGCATTGGAGGACAATCAGAAGGATTGCAGGTGACGAAGGGAGCGTTACAATAACATTTCAGCTTACAGTCCTCCACGTACCACTCCTCACCAGGCTGGAGGGAGGGAGGGAAGGAGGAGAGATGGATGGAGAGACAATAGGTAATCAGTGGTTGGTTGCTGGTTGGTTACATACACGTCACACACACACACAAAGTCCATCACCCGACACACAACACACTCACCTCGTAGTACTGTCCGTTGGTGTCTTTGCAGCCACAGGAGTTCTCTTTGACACACTTCCCGGCGCTGAGGACGTAACCAGGGTCACACACACAGCCCTCTGAACAGGGAGCATCACACCCTGTGGAGGGTCTGGAGGCACAGGTGGGCTGACAGGGGGCGGCACAGGGCACGTACTGACTGTTGGGGGGGCATGTCAGAGCTGGAGAGAAGGAGGGAAGAGGAGACATTAGGAGATAGGTCTACTTTAAAACATGACTGTCTCTTAATAATGACTTTGTTGATTATACGGAACAGTACTGTTAGAGTGTATTGTTTGGTCTTTGATGTGCTAATAACAGCAGGGTCTTTGGTGAGTGAATGAATCATTATTATTATATGAATCACTACATTTTCCATCTTCATATCATCAATATCCGTCTCTTGCTTGTTATTATCATGAATAACATGTATCTGTACCAGGGTCGGGGTCCATTCCATTTCATTTCCAGTCAATTCAGGAAGAACTTTGAAATACCAATTCCAATTCTCTTTAATGCTTTTCAGTGAGAGACACTTGGAATGAGAATTTGGTTAACTTTCTGAAATGACTGGAATTGAAATGGAATTGACCCCAACATTGATCTGTACTCACGGCAGAAGGTGCTGTTCCTCCAGGTTCCGATGGTGACTCCTCGGTCCTGACAGTCGTTGACATACGACTCGATGGACTCACACAGGATGGGTTGAGCACCATCCAGCTCGCACAGGTCAAACAGACAGTCCTTGAAGAAACTCTGAAATAGACACACATAAACATACGCGTGTCTTCGACTTGCACACACAGCTTGGAGCTTTGGTTCCTTAAGTGACAAAGGTGTTTGAATTGAATTGAATGAAGCGTATTTAAACATTTCTGCACTAAAAATGTCTATATATTTACAAAATGTTTTTCTTGGGTGTGAGATTTCACACATTAAACAAACTTTTGTTTAATCTTAAAAACTAAATATGATATGACTCTATATACCGTACATTACAGTAATATCACACATTAGGTAAGACACTATATACCACACATTACGGTAGTTACTCACATTGGGGTTGACCTTGGGGTGACAGACAGCGAACGGTCCGTTCTTGTCCAGTAGCATGCCGCAGTAGCCAGAGCTCTCATACCTGTCCAGTTCATCATCAGTACAGCCTGGGATGGTGGTGTTGGGCTTCTTGTTACAACTGGAGTCAGAGACAGGGTGAATCAGTCATGTTTGTGTGTTTGTGTGTGTGAGTGTGTGTGAGTGTGTGTGTGTGTGTGTGTGTGTGTGTGTGTGTGTGTGTGTGTGTGTGTGTGTGTGTGTGTGTGTGTGTGTGTGTGTGTGTGTGTGTGTGTGTGTGTGTGTGTGTGTGTGTGTGTGTGTGTGTGTGTGTGAGTGTGTGTGTGTGTGTGTGTGTGCGTGTGTAACTGGTGGCATGAATCAGTCATGTGTGTGTGTTTGTGTGTGTGAGTGTGTGTGTGTGTGTGTGTGTGTGTGTGTGTGTGTGTGTGTGTGTGTGTGTGTGTGTGTGTGTGTGTGTGTGTGTGTGTGTGTGTGTGTGTGTGTGTGTGTGTGTGTGTGTGTGTGTGTGCGTGCGTGTGTAACTGGTGGCATGACTCACTTGGGATCTGTGACCCAGCTGTGTCCAAAGTCGTTGGGGTTGGTGGTCAGAGAACCATCGGGTTTCCTGAAGTCATCGTTGGAGTTTCCGTTGTAGTCTCCACACAGTCCACACAGCTTGTCCTTATAGCTAAATACACAGGAGCAAATAGACCGATGAGTCAAGCATTTTTTCTAGAATTTTAATGACAACATTATGAAATAAAAATA
The DNA here is from genome assembly GCF_045679555.1 of Salvelinus alpinus. Lineage (NCBI taxonomy): Eukaryota > Metazoa > Chordata > Actinopteri > Salmoniformes > Salmonidae > Salvelinus > Salvelinus alpinus. The sequence goes on from NC_092116.1 coordinate 23,882,982, forward strand.
TTACAATGTGAGAACTTTCTATTTGTTTTTTATTTTTTATGTTGTGTTTATATGGTTATTTTTATGGTACATCATGTCGGGGTCACCAAAACTGTAGGAAAGAAACCAAGCTGCATAGACCCCATTTTTGGTCTCTCTCTCTCTGTGTGTGTGTGTGTGTGTATGTGTGTGTGTGTGTGTGTGTATATATGTGTGTGTGTGTGTGTGTGTGTGTGTGTGTGTGTGTGTGTGTGTGTGTGTGTGTGTGTGTGTGTGTGTGTGTGTGTGTGTGTGTGTGTGTTCACTTCAGTGTGTGTATGAAGCAGTTTTGACTCACTCCTTGATGACCTTGATGTCCATGTAGTGGTTTCCGTCATATCGTACGGTCACACCAAAGTCCATGGCTACAGTGTAGTGTTTACCAGACTTCAAAACAGACACGCCTGTAGCTGGGGTCAGTGGGATGTTCACATTGATACCATTCAACTAGGAGGAGAAGAGGACACACACATGTGTTAGTGAGGTAGACTTCATTTGAATGTTTTTTAGCTTCCTCTTTATGAGCTGTTCTGTGTCTGTGTTTTGTATGAATTTTATGCATTTAATGCTGCTCAGGAATTTCCCTTCGGTGACAATAAAGATTTGTTGAATACAATGACAAACTGATCTTGACTGTGTATGTTACTGTGTATTGAATTTGTACATGCAGGGCTCTGCATTTTATCAGTATTTCTTTCCATTGTTACGTTTTTAAACATTTTCAAACGTCTTCCTCATCTCTTTTTCTCTCTACCCCAACCCTATCCCTCCACCAATCCCTCTCTCTCTCACCTGCACGGTGCCTCCCTTCAAGATGGAGATCTTCACCCCACGCACGTACACATGCACAGCCTTCAGGTAGGAGATGGTTGGTTTGTTGAAGCGGTTCTCGTTGTCAGCATGCACCTCGTAGTGAGGCACTGACGTGTGGTTACAGGGCTCTGACATCAGGTAGCTGCAGTTCCCCATGAAGTTGTACTTCTTCTTGTCGAAGGTGGTGTAGTGAGGGTCACCAGATGCGATACAGGTAGAGGTGTCTGGTGGGAATAAGGATTATAAAGTTGGGAGTTAAATTAGTAATTGGCTGGTGGAAATAATACTGACTCAGTGTTCACATAGTTGGGTTATTTTTTTCACCAAATGATGCCTGACAAAATGTAAATAGTGTTTTCCAAGCCGCACATAATACATGTATACTGTAAATAAGGCTGTCTGTTTGCATAGCTAGGAATCAAACTCTAGGAACGATCCACTTTACTGTAGGTTGGATGTTCCCATGGGCTTCACAATGGAACTCCTTACCAATATAATTGATTTGAAAAGCCTTTCATCTTCATATAAGTGATGATAACTGAGCTAATACAAGTTATGATAATTGAGCTAATACAAGTTCTGAAAAATTAGCTAATACAAGTTGTGATAACTGAGCTAATACAAGTTATGATAACTGGGGCTGCAGGTAGGCTAGTGGTTAGATCGTTGGGCCAGTAACCGAAAGGTTGCTAGATTGAATCCCCGAGCTGACAAGGTAAAAGTCTGTCGTTCTTTCCCTGAACAAGGCAGTTAACCCACCGTCATTGTAAATAAAAATGTGTTCTTAAAAACCTCTTAAGTATTGAAACCTTTTTTTAAATTTTCATTTAAAATGACATTCCCAAATCTAACTGCCTGTAGCTCAGGCACTAAAGCAAGGATATGCATATTCTTGGTACCATTTGAAAGGAAATACTTTGAAGTTTGTGGAAATGTGAAATGAATGTAGGAGAAGATAACACATTAGATCAGGTAAAAGATAATACAAAGACAAAACCAACACTTTTTTTGTATTTTTTTGTACCATCATGTTTGAAATGCAAGAGAAAGGCCATCATGTATTATTCCAGCCCAGCTGCAATTTAGATTTTGGCCACTAGGTGGCAGCAGTGTATGTGCAACATTTCAGACTGATCCAATGAACCATTGCATTTCGGTTCATTTTTTTTTGTCAAGTCTGCCCAAATGTGCCTATTTGTTATTTAATAACTTTTCATGTTCAAAACTGTGCACTCTCCTCAAACAATAGCATGGTATTCTTTCACTGTAATAGCTACTGTAAATAGGACAGTGCAGTTAGATGAACAAGAATTTAAGCTTTTGCCAATGTCAGCTATGTCTATGTCCTGGGAAATGTTCTTGCTACTTACAACCTCATGCTTATCGCATTAGCCTACGTTTGCTTGGTGGGGACCCACCAACCCTGAAGAAGTTTTAACTGACTTGCCTAGTTAAATATTTTTTTTTTTTTAACTCAGCTAATTCAAGTTCTTATAAATGAGCTATTACAAGTTGTGATAACTGAGCTAATTCAAGTTTGATAACTGAGCTAATACAAGTTCTGATAACTTTGCTAATACAATGTATTATAACTCAGCTAACAGTACCTTTAGGATAGCAGGCTCCGTTGAGACACTCCTCCGTGGGAGAGCAGGAGTTGTCCACACAGTCCAGGATGTAGTTTCCAGCACAACGACACAGCTTGGAGCAGCCGTCACCAAAGATGATCTCTCCTGGCTAAAAGGACAGAGACAGGGAGAGAGGAATTATTAACATGTTGTTTGCCAATTCAATTTTTTTTGGCTGTTTATTTGTGCATTCTGTGAACGTATGCGTGTGTTCCTTGAGTTGTTGGTCATTTTTAAAGTATATTTGTGATGTGCTGAGAGGAGTACTATCAATTTCCACAGGAGTGGACATTCTGGACAGTAAAAGTACCGTATCGTATGATATCGTATCATATTGTGTATCACATCGTATATCGTGTATCATATATCGTATGGTATGCCGTATGGTATGTCATACACAATATTGTATATCACATTATATTGTGTCATATTCTGTCACAAAGTACATTCTTAACCACAGACTAACAATCCCAGATGGTCTCGTACCTCATAGTAGTCACCTCCCTCCAGACAGCCACATGTTTCTATGGGGACACAGCGTCTGCCTTTGAACACAAAGCCTGGCTTACAGAAACACGCACTGATACAGGAGCCAGTGCAGTTGGTGGAGGGTTCCTTACAGCTGGGGATGCAGGCTGGGCCACACTCTATGTACTCAGCATTGGGAGGGCACGTCACTATTGGGGGAGAGAGGGAGAGGAGGATGGGGGGAGGCAAATAAGAGAGGGTAAGGGGGTGGGGTGGAAGGGAGACAAGGGGTTAATTAATATCAGGAATTATTGGGTTACCAATCAATTGATTTGTGCAAATACAGAAAGCCGTTTCTGATTCTGATCGTAAGAATGAGAACAGATGATTGTCTGTTAATTTCACCTGGTGGTTTTGTGGTAGTAGGTTTGGGAGTAGTTGGTTTAGGTGTAGTTGGTATGGGAGTAGTTGGTTTGACTGTAGTTGGGCCTGAGGGACAGAGGGAGACAGCATGAGACATAAGAGAGAAAGATATTATAGCCAAGTCTCAGATCTGTTTGTGCTGTCTGGTCAACTCATATGGTCACAGCCTGGTCACCTACCCTACCATCCAAGACGTCAGACGTCAAAACACCATTTTGAGTGTGTGTGGGTGTTTGTACGGACTGTTTATGTCAGGGGACTTACTTGTAGGGTAGCAGTCCAGCTCTCCTCCCTGGACCTTACACTCGTGCATTGGAGGGCAATCAGAAGGATTGCAGGTGACGAAGGGAGCGTTACAATAACATTTCAGCTTACAGTCCTCCACGTACCACTCCTCACCAGGCTGGAGGGAGGGAGGGAAGGAGGAGAGATGGATGGAGAGACAATAGTTAATCAGTGGTTGGTTGCTGGTTGGTTACATACACGTCACACACACACAACGTCCATCTCCCGACACACAACACACTCACCTCGTAGTACTGTCCGTTGGTGTCTTTGCAGCCACAGGAGTTCTCTTTGACACACTTCCCGGCGCTGAGGACGTAACCAGGGTCACACACACAGCCCTCTGAACAGGGAGCATCACACCCTGTGGAGGGTCTGGAGGCACAGGTGGGCTGGCAGGGGGCGGCACAGGGCACGTACTGACTGTTGGGGGGGCATGTCAGAGCTGGAGAGAAGGAGGGAAGAGGAGACATTAGGAGATAGGTCTACTTTAAAACATGACTGTCTCTTAATAATGACTTTGTTGATTATACGGAACAGTACTGTTAGAGTGTATTGTTTGGTCTTTGATGTGCTAATAACAGCAGGGTCTTTGGTGAGTGAATGAATAATTATTATTATATGAATCACTACATTTTCCATCTTCATATCATCAATATCCGTCTCTTGCTTGTTATTATCATGAATAACATGTATCTGTACCAGGGTCGGGGTCCATTCCATTTCATTTCCAGTCAATTTAGGAAGAACTTTGAAATACCAATTCCAATTCTCTTTAATGCTTTTCAGTGAGAGACACTTGGAATGAGAATTTGGTTAACTTTCTGAAATGACTGGTATTGAAATGGAATTGACCCCAACATTGATCTGTACTCACGGCAGAAGGTGCTGTTCCTCCAGGTTCCGATGGTGACTCCTCGGTCCTGACAGTCGTTGACATACGACTCGATGGACTCACACAGGATGGGTTGAGCACCATCCAGCTCGCACAGGTCAAACAGACAGTCCTTGAAGAAACTCTGAAATAGACACACATAAACATACGCGTGTCTTCGACTTGCACACACAGCTTGGAGCTTTGGTTCCTTAAGTGACAAAGGTGTTTGAATTGAATTGAATGAAGCGTATTTAAACATTTCTGCACTAAATATGTCTATATATATACAAAATGTTTTTCTTGGGTGTGAGATTTCACACATTAAACAAACTTTTGTTTAATCTTAAAAACTAAATATGATATGACTCTATATACCGTACATTACAGTAATATCACACATTAGGTAAGACACTATATACCACACATTACGGCAGTTACTCACATTGGGGTTGACCTTGGGGTGACAGACAGCAAACGGTCCGTTCTTGTCCAGTAGCATGCCGCAGTAGCCAGAGCTCTCATACCTGTCCAGTTCATCATCAGTACAGCCTGGGATGGTGGTGTTGGGCTTCTTGTTACAACTGGAGTCAGAGACAGGGTGAATCAGTCATGTGTGTGTGTTTGTGTGTGTGAGTGTGTGTGTGTGTGTGTGTGTGTGTGTGTGTGTGTGTGTGTGTGTGTGTGTGTGTGTGTGCATGTGTAACTGGTGGCATGACTCACTTGGGATCTGTGACCCAGCTGTGTCCAAAGTCGTTGGGGTTGGTGGTCAGAGAACCATCGGGTTTCCTGAAGTCATCGTTGGAGTTTCCGTTGTAGTCTCCACACAGTCCACACAGCTTGTCCTTATAGCTAAATACACAGGAGCAAATAGACCGATGAGTCAAGCATTTCTTCTAGAATTTTAATGACAACATTATAAAATAAAAATATGACAATGTGAGAACTTTCTATTTATTTTTTTATTTTTTATGTTGTGTTTATATGGTTATTTTTATGGTATATCATGTCGGGGTCACCATCTCTCTCTCTCTCTCTCTCTCTCTCTCTCTCTCTCTCTCTCTCTCTCTCTCTCTCTCTCTCTCTCTCTCTCTCTCTCTCTCTCTCTCTCTCTCTCTCTCTCTCTCTCTCTCTCTCTCTCTCTCTCTCTCTCTCTCTGTATGTGTGTGTGTGTGTGTGTGTGTGTGTGTGTGTGTGTGTGTGTGTGTGTGTGTGTGTGTGTGTGTGTGTGTGTGTGTTCTCTCAGTGTGTGTATGAAGCAGTTTTGACTCACTCCTTGATGACCTTGATGTCCATGTAGTGGTTTCCGTCATATCGTACGGTCACACCAAAGTCCATGGCTACAGTGTAGTGTTTACCAGACTTCAAAACAGACACGCCTGTAGCTGGGGTCAGTGGGATGTTCACATTGATACCATTCAACTAGGAGGAGAAGAGGACACACACATGTGTTAGTGAGGTACACTTCATTTGAATGTTTTTTAGCTTCCTCTTTATGAGCTGTTCTGTGTCTGTGTTTTGTATGAATTTTATGCATTTAATGCTGCTCAGGAATTTCCCTTCGGTGACAATAAAGATTTGTTGAATACAATGACAAACTGATCTTGACTGTGTATGTTACTGTATATTGAATGTGTACATGTAGGGCTCTGCATTTTATCAGTAATTCTTTCCATTGTTACGTTTTTAAACATTTTCAAACGTCTTCCTCATCTCTTTTTCTCTCTACCCCAACCCTATCCCTCCACCAATCCCTCTCTCTCTCACCTGCACGGTGCCTCCCTTCAAGATGGAGATCTTCACCCCACGCACGTACACATGCACAGCCTTCAGGTAGGAGATGGTTGGTTTGTTGAAGCGGTTCTCGTTGTCAGCATGCACCTCGTAGTGAGGCACTGACGTGTGGTTACAGGGCTCTGACATCAGGTAGCTGCAGTTCCCCATGAAGTTGTACTTCTTCTTGTCGAAGGTGGTGTAGTGAGGGTCACCAGATGCGATACAGGTAGAGGTGTCTGGTGGGAATAAGGATTATAAAGTTGGGAGATAAATTAGTAATTGGCTGGTGGAAATAATACTGACTCAGTGTTCACATAGTTGGGTTATTTTTTTCACCAAATAATGCCTGACAAAATGTAAATAGTGTTTTCCAAGCCGCACATAATACATGTATACTGTAAATAAGGCTGTCTGTTTGCATAGCTAGGAATCAAACTCTAGAAACGATCCACTTTACTGTAGGTTGGATGTTCCCATGGGCTTCACGATGGAACTCCTTACCAATATAATTGATTTGAAAAGCCTTTCATCTTTATATAAGTGATGATAACTGAGCTAATACAAGTTATAATATCTGAGCTAATACAAGTTATAATAACTGAGCTAATACAAGTTATGATAACTCAGCTAATACAAGGTATGACAACTGAGCTAATACAATAACTGAGCTAATACAAGATATGCTATCTGATGAAAGAGAAGTTAAGATATCTCAGCTAATATAAATTGTGATAACTTAGCAAACACATTTAATGACAACTGAGCCAATACAAGTAAAGATAACGGAGCTAATATAAGTTATGATAAATTAGCTAATACAAGTTATGATAACTGAGCTAAGACACGTTTTGATAAATTAGCTAATACAAGTTATGATAACTGAGCTAATACAAGTTATGATAACTGGGGCTGCAGATAGCCTAGTGGTTAGATCGTTGGGCCAGTAACCAAAAGGTTGCTAGATTGAATCCCCGAGCTGACAAGGTAAAAGTCTGTCATTCTTTCCCTGAACAAGGCAGTTAACCCGACGTCATTGTAAATAAAAATGTGTTCTTAAAAACCTCTTAAGTATTGACCCCTTTTTTTCAATTTTCGCCTAAAATGACATACCCAAATCTAACTGCCTGTAGCTCAGGCACTAAAGCAAGGATATTCATATTCTTGGTACCATTTGAAAGGAAATACTTTGAAGTTTATGGAAATGTGAAAGGAATGTAGGAGAAGATAGCACATTAGATCAGGTAAAAGATAATACAAAGACAAAACCAACCGTTTTTTTGTATTTTTTTGTACCATCATGTTTGAAATGCAAGAGAAAGGCCATCATGTATTATTCCAGCCCAGCTGCAATTTAGATTTTGGCCACTAGGTGGCAGCAGTGTATGTGCAACATTTCAGACTGATCCAATGAACCATTGCATTTCTGTTCAATTTATTTGGTCAAGACTGCCCAAATGTGCCTATTTGTTATTTAATAACTTTTCATGTTCAAAACTGTGCACTCTCCTCAAACAATAGCATGGTATTCTTTCACTGTAATAGCTACTGTAAATTGGACAGTGCAGTTAGATTAACAAGAATTTAAGCTTTTGCCAATGTCAGCTATGTCTATGTCCTGGGAAATGTTCTTGCTACTTACAACCTCATGCTTATCGCATTAGCCTACGTTTGCTTGGTGGGGACCCACCAACCCTGAAGAAGTTTTAACTGACTTGCCTAGTTAAATAAAGATTTTTTTTAAACTCAGCTAATTCAAGTTCTTATAACTTAGCTATTACAAGTTGTGATAACTGAGCTAATTCAAGTTTGATAACTGAGCTAATACAAGTTATGATAACTTTGCTAATACGATGTATTATAACTCAGCTAACAGTACCTTTAGGATAGCAGGCTCCGTTGCGACACTCCTCCGTGGGAGAGCAGGAGTTGTCCACACAGTCCAGGATGTAGTTTCCAGCACAACGACACAGCTTGGAGCAGCCGTCACCAAAGATGATCTCTCCTGGCTAAAAGGACAGAGACAGGGAGAGAGGAATTATTAACATGTTGTTTGCCAATTCATTTTTTTTTGTTGCTGTTTATTTGTGCATTCTGTGAACGTATGCGTGTGTTCCTTGAGTTGTTGGTCATTTTTAAAGTATATTTGTGATGTGCTGAGAGGAGTACTATCAATTTCCACAGGAGTGGACATTCTGGACAGTAAAAGTACCGTATCGTATGATATCGTATCATATTGTGTATCACATCGTATATCGTGTATCATATATCGTATGGTATGCCGTATGGTATATCATACACAATATTGTATATCACATTATATTGTGTCATATTCTATCACAAAGTACATTCTTAACCACAGACTAACAATCCCAGATGGTCTCGTACCTCATAGTAGTCACCTCCCTCCAGACAGCCACATGTTTCTATGGGGACACAGCGTCTGCCTTTGAACACAAAGCCTGGCTTACAGAAACACGCACTGATACAGGAGCCAGTGCAGTTGGTGGAGGGTTCCTTACAGCTGGGGATGCAGGCTGGGCCACACTCTATGTACTCAGCATTGGGAGGGCACGTCACTATTGGGGGAGAGAGGGAGAGGAGGATGGGGGGAGGCAAATAAGAGAGGGTAAGGGGGTGGGGTGGAAGGGAGACAAGGGGTTAATATCAGGAATTATTGGGTTACCAATCAATTGATTTGTGCAAATACAGAAAGCCATTTCTGATTCTGATCGTAAGAATGAGAACAGATGATTGTCTGTTAATTTCACCTGGTGGTTGTGTGGTAGTAGGTTTGGGAGTAGTTGGTTTAGGTGTAGTTGGTATGGGAGTAGTTGGTTTGACTGTAGTTGGGGCTGAGGGACAGAGGGAGACAGCATGAGACATAAGAGAGAAAGATATTATAGCCAAGTCTCAGATCTGTTTGTGCTGTCTGGTCAACTCATATGGTCACAGCCTGGTCACCTACCCTACCATCCAAGACGTCAGACGTCAAAACACCATTTTGAGTGTGTGTGGGTGTTTGTACGGACTGTTTATGTCAGGGGACTTACTTGTAGGGTAGCAGTCCAGCTCTCCTCCCTGGACCTTACACTCGTGCATTGGAGGGCAATCAGAAGGATTGCAGGTGACGAAGGGAGCGTTACAATAACATTTCAGCTTACAGTCCTCCACGTACCACTCCTCACCAGGCTGGAGGGAGGGAGGGAAGGAGGAGAGATGGATGGAGAGACAATAGTTAATCAGTGGTTGGTTGCTGGTTGGTTACATACACGTCACACACACACACAAAGTCCATCTCCCGACACACAACACACTCACCTCGTAGTACTGTCCGTTGGTGTCTTTGCAGCCACAGGAGTTCTCTTTGACACACTTCCCGGCGCTGAGGACGTAACCAGGGTCACACACACAGCCCTCTGAACAGGGAGCATCACACCCTGTGGAGGGTCTGGAGGCACAGGTGGGCTGGCAGGGGGCGGCACAGGGCACGTACTGACTGTTGGGGGGGCATGTCAGAGCTGGAGAGGAGGGAAGAGGAGACATTAGGAGATAGGTCTACTTTAAAACATGACTGTCTCTTAATAATGACTTTGTTGATTATACGGAACAGTACTGTTAGAGTGTATTGTTTGGTCTTTGATGTGCTAATAACAGCAGGGTCTTTGGTGAGTGAATGAATAATTATTATTATATGAATCACGACATTTTCCATCTTCATCATCAATATCCGTCTCTTGCTTGTTATTATCATGTATAACATGTATCTGTACCAGGGTTGGGGTCCATTCCATTTCAATTCCAGTCAATTCAGGAAGAACTTTGAAATACCAATTCCAATTCTCTTTAATGCTTTTCAGTGAGAGACACTTGGAATGAGAATTTGGTTTACTTTCTGAAATGACTGGAATTGAAATGGAATTGACCCCAACATTGATCTGTACTCACGGCAGAAGGTGCTGTTCCTCCAGGTTCCGATGATGACTCCTCGGTCCTGACAGTCGTTGACATACGACTCGATGGACTCACACAGGATGGGTTGAGCACCATCCAGCTCGCACAGGTCAAACAGACAGTCCTTGAAGAAACTCTGAAATAGACACACATAAACATACGCGTGTCTTCGACTTGCACACACAGCTTGGAGCTTTGGTTACTTAAGTGACAAAGGTTTTTGAATTGAATTGAATGAAGCGTATTTAAAAATTTCTGCACTAAATATGTCTATATATTTACAAAATGTTTTTCTTGGGTGTGAGATTTCACACATTAAACAAACTTTTGTTTAATCTTAAAAACTAAATATGATATGACTCTATATACCGTACATTACAGTAATATCACACATTTGGTAAGACACTATATACCACACATTACGGTAGTTACTCACATTGGGGTTGACCTTGGGGTGACAGACAGCGAACGGTCCGTTCTTGTCCAGTAGCATGCCGCAGTAGCCAGAGCTCTCATACCTGTCCAGTTCATCATCAGTACAGCCTGGGATGGTGGTGTTGGGCTTCTTGTTACAACTGGAGTCAGAGACAGGGTGAATCAGTCATGTGTGTGTGTTTGTGTGTGTGAGTGCCTTTGTGTCTGTGCCTGTGTGTGTGTCTGTTTGTGTGTGTTTGTGTGTGTGTGTGTGTGTGTGTGTGTGTGTGTGTGTGTGTGTGTGTGTGTGTGTGTGTGTGTGTGTGTGTGTGTGTGTGTGTGTGTGTGTGTGTGTGTGTGTGTGTGTGTGTGTGTGTGTGTGTGTGTGTAACTGGTGGCATGACTCACTTGGGATCTGTGACCCAGCTGTGTCCAAAGTCATTGGGGTTGGTGGTCAGAGAACCATCGGGTTTCCTGAAGTCATCGTTGGAGTTTCCGTTGTAGTCTCCACACAGTCCACACAGCTTGTCCTTATAGCTAAATACACAGGAGCAAATAGACCGATGAGTCAAGCATTTTTTCTAGAATTTTAATGACAACATTATAAAATAAAAATATGACAATGTGAGAAATTTCTATTTGTTTTTACATTTTTTTATGTTGTGTTTATATGGGCATTTTTATGGTACATCATGTCGGGGTCACCAAAACTGTAGGAGAGAAACCAAGGTGCATAGACCCCATTTTTGGTCTCTCTCTGTGTGTCTCTGTCTCTGTCTCTGTCTCTGTCTCTCTCTCTCTCTCTCTCTCTCTCTCTCTCTCTCTCTCTCTCTCTCTCTCTCTCTCTCTCTCTCTCTCTCTCTCTCTCTCTCTCTCTCTCTCTCTCTCTCTCTGTGTGTGTGAGTGTGTGTGTGTGTGTGTGTGTGTGTGTGTGTGTGTGTGTGTGTGTGTGTGTGTGTGTGTGTGTGTGTGTGTGTGTTCACTTCAGTGTGTGTATGAAGCAGTTTTTGACTCACTCCTTGATGACCTTGATGTCCATGTAGTGGTTTCCGTCATATCGTACGGTCACACCAAAGTCCATGGCTACAGTGTAGTGTTTACCAGACTTCAAAACAGACACGCCTGTAGCTGGGGTCAGTGGGATGTTCACATTGATACCATTCAACTAGGAGGAGAAGAGGACACACACATGTGTTAGTGAGGTACACTTCATTTGAATGTTTTTTAGCTTCCTCTTTATGAGCTGTTCTGTGTCTGTGTTTTGTATGAATTATATGCATTTAATGCTGCTCAGGAATGTCCCTTCGGTGACAATAAAGATTTGTTGAATACAATGACAAACTGATCTTGACTGTGTATGTTACTGTATATTGAATGTGTACATTTTATCAGTATTTCTTTCCATTGTTACGTTTTTAAACATTTTCAAACGTCTTCCTCATCTCTTTTTCTCTCTACCCCAACCCTATCCCTCCACCAATCCCTCTCTCTCTCACCTGCACGGTGCCTCCCTTCAAGATGGAGATCTTCACCCCACGCACGTACACATGCACAGCCTTCAGGTAGGAGATGGTTGGTTTGTTGAAGCGGTTCTCGTTGTCAGCATGCACCTCGTAGTGAGGCACTGACGTGTGGTTACAGGGCTCTGACATCAGGTAGCTGCAGTTCCCCATGAAGTTGTACTTCTTCTTGTCGAAGGTGGTGTAGTGAGGGTCACCAGATGCGATACAGGTAGAGGTGTCTGGGGGGAATAAGGATTATAAAGTTGGGAGTTAAATTAGTAATTGGCTGGTGGAAATAATACTGAATCAGTGTTCACATAGTTGGGTTATTTCTTTCACCAAATGATGCCTGACAAAATGTAAATAGTGTTTTCCAAGCCGCACATAATAGATGTATACTGTAAATAAGGCTGTCTGTTTGCATAGCTAGGAATAAAACTCTAGGAACGATCCACTTTACTGTAGGTTGGATGTTCCCATGGGCTTCACGATGGAACTCCTTACCAATATAATTGATTTGAAAAGCCCTTTCATCTTTATATAAGTGATGATAACTGAGCTAATACAAGTTATGATAGCTGAGCTAATACAAGTTATAATAACTCAGCTAATACAAGTTATGACAACTGAGCTAATACAATAACTGAGCTAATACAAGATATGCTATCTGATGAAAGAGAAGTTAAGATATCTCAGCTAATATAAGTTGTGATAACATAGCAAACACATTTAATGACAACTGAGCCAATACAAGTAAAGATAACGGAGCTAATACAAGTAAAGATAACTGAGCTAAGACAAGTTATGATAACTGGGGCTGCAGGTAGGCTAGTGGTTAGATCGTTGGGCCAGTAACCGAAAGGTTGCTAGATTGAATCCCCGAGCTGACAAGGTAAAAGTCTGTCATTCTTTCCCTGAACAAGGCAGTTAACCCGCCGTCATTGTAAATAAAAATGTGTTCTTAAAAACCTCTTAAGTATTGACCCCTTTTTTTCAATTTTCGCCTAAAATGACATACCCAAATCTAACTGCCTGTAGCTCAGGCACTAAAGCAAGGATATGCATATTCTTGGTACCATTTGAAAATAAATACTTTGAAGTTTGTGGAAATGTGAAAGGAATGTAGGAGAAGATAACACATTAGATCAGGTAAAAGATAATACAAAGAAAAAAACAACGTTTCTTTTGTATTTTTTTGTACCATCATGTTTGAAATGCAAGAGAAAGGCCATAATGTATTATTCCAGCCCAGCTGCAATTTAGATTTTGTCCACTAGATGGCAGCAGTGTATGTGCAACGTTTCAGACTGATCCAATGAACCATTGCATTTCTTTTCAAAATGATGTATCAAGACTGTCCAAATGTGCCTATTTTGTTATTTAATAACTTTTCATGTTCAAAACTGTGCACTCTCCTCAAACAATAGCATGGTATTATTTCACTGTAATAGCTACTGTAAATTGGACAGTGCTGTTAGATGAACAAGAATTTAAGCTTTCTGCCAATGTCAGCTATGTCTATGTCCTGGGAAATGTTCTTGCTACTTACAACCTCATGCTTATCGCATTAGCCTACGTTTGCTTGATGGGGACCCACCAATCCTGAAGAAGTTTTAACTGACTTGCCTAGTTAAATAAAGGTAAAATAAAACCTCAGCTAATTCAAGTTCTTATAAATGAGATATTACAAGTTGTGATAACTGAGCTAATTCAAGTTTGATAACTGAGCTAATACAAGTTCTGATAACTTTGCTAATACAATGTATTATAACTCAGCTAACAGTACCTTTAGGATAGCAGGCTCCGTTGAGACACTCCTCCGTGGGAGAGCAGGAGTTGTCCACACAGTCCAGGATGTAGTTTCCAGCACAACGACACAGCTTGGAGCAGCCGTCACCAAAGATGATCTCTCCTGGCTAAAAGGACAGAGACAGGGAGAGAGGAATTATTAACATGTTGTTTGCCAATTCAATTTTTTTTGGCTGTTTATTTGTGCATTCTGTGAACGTATGCGTGTGTTCCTTGAGTTGTTGGTCATTTTTAAAGTATATTTGTGATGTGCTGAGAGGAGTACTATCAATTTCCACAGGAGTGGACATTCTGGACAGTAAAAGTACCGTATCGTATGATATCGTATCATATTGTGTATCACATCGTATATCGTGTATCATATATCGTATGGTATGCCGTATGGTATGTCATACACAATATTGTATATCACATTATATTGTGTCATATTCTGTCACAAAGTACATTCTTAACCACAGACTAACAATCCCAGATGGTCTCGTACCTCATAGTAGTCACCTCCCTCCAGACAGCCACATGTTTCTATGGGGACACAGCGTCTGCCTTTGAACACAAAGCCTGGCTTACAGAAACACGCACTGATACAGGAGCCAGTGCAGTTGGTGGAGGGTTCCTTACAGCTGGGGATGCAGGCTGGGCCACACTCTATGTACTCAGCATTGGGAGGGCACGTCACTATTGGGGGAGAGAGGGAGAGGAGGATGGGGGGAGGCAAATAAGAGAGGGTAAGGGGGTGGGGTGGAAGGGAGACAAGGGGTTAATTAATATCAGGAATTATTGGGTTACCAATCAATTGATTTGTGCAAATACAGAAAGCCGTTTCTGATTCTGATCGTAAGAATGAGAACAGATGATTGTCTGTTAATTTCACCTGGTGGTTTTGTGGTAGTAGGTTTGGGAGTAGTTGGTTTAGGTGTAGTTGGTATGGGAGTAGTTGGTTTGACTGTAGTTGGGCCTGAGGGACAGAGGGAGACAGCATGAGACATAAGAGAGAAAGATATTATAGCCAAGTCTCAGATCTGTTTGTGCTGTCTGGTCAACTCATATGGTCACAGCCTGGTCACCTACCCTACCATCCAAGACGTCAGACGTCAAAACACCATTTTGAGTGTGTGTGGGTGTTTGTACGGACTGTTTATGTCAGGGGACTTACTTGTAGGGTAGCAGTCCAGCTCTCCTCCCTGGACCTTACACTCGTGCATTGGAGGGCAATCAGAAGGATTGCAGGTGACGAAGGGAGCGTTACAATAACATTTCAGCTTACAGTCCTCCACGTACCACTCCTCACCAGGCTGGAGGGAGGGAGGGAAGGAGGAGAGATGGATGGAGAGACAATAGTTAATCAGTGGTTGGTTGCTGGTTGGTTACATACACGTCACACACACACAACGTCCATCTCCCGACACACAACACACTCACCTCGTAGTACTGTCCGTTGGTGTCTTTGCAGCCACAGGAGTTCTCTTTGACACACTTCCCGGCGCTGAGGACGTAACCAGGGTCACACACACAGCCCTCTGAACAGGGAGCATCACACCCTGTGGAGGGTCTGGAGGCACAGGTGGGCTGGCAGGGGGCGGCACAGGGCACGTACTGACTGTTGGGGGGGCATGTCAGAGCTGGAGAGAAGGAGGGAAGAGGAGACATTAGGAGATAGGTCTACTTTAAAACATGACTGTCTCTTAATAATGACTTTGTTGATTATACGGAACAGTACTGTTAGAGTGTATTGTTTGGTCTTTGATGTGCTAATAACAGCAGGGTCTTTGGTGAGTGAATGAATAATTATTATTATATGAATCACTACATTTTCCATCTTCATATCATCAATATCCGTCTCTTGCTTGTTATTATCATGAATAACATGTATCTGTACCAGGGTCGGGGTCCATTCCATTTCATTTCCAGTCAATTTAGGAAGAACTTTGAAATACCAATTCCAATTCTCTTTAATGCTTTTCAGTGAGAGACACTTGGAATGAGAATTTGGTTAACTTTCTGAAATGACTGGTATTGAAATGGAATTGACCCCAACATTGATCTGTACTCACGGCAGAAGGTGCTGTTCCTCCAGGTTCCGATGGTGACTCCTCGGTCCTGACAGTCGTTGACATACGACTCGATGGACTCACACAGGATGGGTTGAGCACCATCCAGCTCGCACAGGTCAAACAGACAGTCCTTGAAGAAACTCTGAAATAGACACACATAAACATACGCGTGTCTTCGACTTGCACACACAGCTTGGAGCTTTGGTTCCTTAAGTGACAAAGGTGTTTGAATTGAATTGAATGAAGCGTATTTAAACATTTCTGCACTAAATATGTCTATATATATACAAAATGTTTTTCTTGGGTGTGAGATTTCACACATTAAACAAACTTTTGTTTAATCTTAAAAACTAAATATGATATGACTCTATATACCGTACATTACAGTAATATCACACATTAGGTAAGACACTATATACCACACATTACGGTAGTTACTCACATTGGGGTTGACCTTGGGGTGACAGACAGCGAACGGTCCGTTCTTGTCCAGTAGCATGCCGCAGTAGCCAGAGCTCTCATACCTGTCCAGTTCATCATCAGTACAGCCTGGGATGGTGGTGTTGGGCTTCTTGTTACAACTGGAGTCAGAGACAGGGTGAATCAGTCATGTGTGTGTGTTTGTGTGTGTGAGTGTGTGTGTGTGTGTGTGTGTGTGTGTGTGTGTGTGTGTGTGTGTGTGTGTGTGTGTGTGTGTGTGTGTGTGTGTGTGTGTGTGTGTGTGTGTGTGTGTGTGTGTGTGTGTGTGTGCGTGCGTGTGTAACTGGTGGCATGACTCACTTGGGATCTGTGACCCAGCTGTGTCCAAAGTCGTTGGGGTTGGTGGTCAGAGAACCATCGGGTTTCCTGAAGTCATCGTTGGAGTTTCCGTTGTAGTCTCCACACAGTCCACACAGCTTGTCCTTATAGCTAAATACACAGGAGCAAATAGACCGATGAGTCAAGCATTTCTTCTAGAATTTTAATGACAACATTATAAAATAAAAATATGACAATGTGAGAACTTTCTATTTATTTTTTATTTTTTATGTTGTGTTTATATGGTTATTTTTATGGTATATCATGTCGGGGTCACCATCTCTCTCTCTCTCTCTCTCTCTCTCTCTCTCTCTCTCTCTCTCTCTCTCTCTCTCTCTCTCTCTCTCTCTCTCTCTCTCTCTCTGTATGTGTGTGTGTGTGTGTGTGTGTGTGTGTGTGTGTGTGTGTGTGTGTGTGTGTGTGTGTGTGTGTGTGTGTGTGTGTGTGTGTGTGTGTTCTCTCAGTGTGTGTATGAAGCAGTTTTGACTCACTCCTTGATGACCTTGATGTCCATGTAGTGGTTTCCGTCATATCGTACGGTCACACCAAAGTCCATGGCTACAGTGTAGTGTTTACCAGACTTCAAAACAGACACGCCTGTAGCTGGGGTCAGTGGGATGTTCACATTGATACCATTCAACTAGGAGGAGAAGAGGACACACACATGTGTTAGTGAGGTACACTTCATTTGAATGTTTTTTAGCTTCCTCTTTATGAGCTGTTCTGTGTCTGTGTTTTGTATGAATTTTATGCATTTAATGCTGCTCAGGAATTTCCCTTCGGTGACAATAAAGATTTGTTGAATACAATGACAAACTGATCTTGACTGTGTATGTTACTGTGTATTGAATTTGTACATGCAGGGCTCTGCATTTTATCACTATTTCTTTCCATTGTTACGTTTTTAAACATTTTCAAACGTCTTCCTCATCTCTTTTTCTCTCTACCCCAACCCTATCCCTCCACCAATCCCTCTCTCTCTCACCTGCACGGTGCCTCCCTTCAAGATGGAGATCTTCACCCCACGCACGTACACATGCACAGCCTTCAGGTAGGAGATGGTTGGTTTGTTGAAGCGGTTCTCGTTGTCAGCATGCACCTCGTAGTGAGGCACTGACGTGTGGTTACAGGGCTCTGACATCAGGTAGCTGCAGTTCCCCATGAAGTTGTACTTCTTCTTGTCGAAGGTGGTGTAGTGAGGGTCACCAGATGCGATACAGGTAGAGGTGTCTGGTGGGAATAAGGATTATAAAGTTGGGAGTTAAATTAGTAATTGGCTGGTGGAAATAATACTGACTCAGTGTTCACATAGTTGGGTTATTTCTTTCACCAAATGATGCCTGACAAAATGTAAATAGTGTTTTCCAAGCCGCACATAATACATGTATACTGTAAATAAGGCTGTCTGTTTGCATAGCTAGGAATCAAACTCTAGGAACGATCCACTTTACTGTAGGTTGGATGTTCCCATGGGTTTCACGATGGAACTCCTTACCAATATAATTGATTTGAAAAGCCTTTCATCTTTATATAAGTGATGATAACTGAGCTAATACAAGTTATAATAACTGAGCTAATACAAGTTATGATAACTCAGCTAATACAAGGTATGACAACTGAGCTAATACAATAACTGAGCTAATACAAGATATGCTATCTGATGAAAGAGAAGTTAAGATATCTCAGCTAATATAAGTTGTGATAACTTAGCAAACACATTTAATGACAACTGAGCCAATACAAGTAAAGATAACGGAGCTAATATAAGTTATGATAAATTAGCTAATACAAGTTATGATAACTGAGCTAAGACACGTTATGATAAATTAGCTAATACAAGTTATGATAACTGAGCTAATACAAGTTATGATAACTGGGGCTGCAGATAGCCTAGTGGTTAGATCGTTGGGCCAGTAACCAAAAGGTTGCTAGATTGAATCCCCGAGCTGACAAAGTAAAAGTCTGTCATTCTTTCCCTGAACAAGGCAGTTAACCCGACGTCATTGTAAATAAAAATGTGTTCTTAAAAACCTCTTAAGTATTGACCCCTTTTTCTCAATTTTCGCCTAAAATGACATACTCAAATCTAACTGCCTGTAGCTCAGGCACTAAAGCAAGGATATTCATATTCTTGGTACCATTTGAAAGGAAATACTTTGAAGTTTATGGAAATGTGAAAGGAATGTAGGAGAAGATAGCACATTAGATCAGGTAAAAGATAATACAAAGACAAAACCAACCGTTTTTTTGTATTTTTTTGTACCATCATGTTTGAAATGCAAGAGAAAGGCCATCATGTATTATTCCAGCCCAGCTGCAATTTTGATTTTGGCCACTAGGTGGCAGCAGTGTATGTGCAACATTTCAGACTGATCCAATGAACCATTGCATTTCTGTTCAATTCTTTTGGTCAAGACTGCCCAAATGTGCCTATTTGTTATTTAATAACTTTTCATGTTCAAAACTGTGCACTCTCCTCAAACAATAGCATGGTATTCTTTCACTGTAATAGCTACTGTAAATTGGACAGTGCAGTTAGATTAACAAGAATTTAAGCTTTTGCCAATGTCAGCTATGTCTATGTCCTGGGAAATCTTCTTGCTACTTACAACCTCATGCTTATCGCATTAGCCTACGTTTGCTTGGTGGGGACCCACCAACCCTGAAGAAGTTTTAACTGACTTGCCTAGTTAAATAAAGATTTTTTTTAAACTCAGCTAATTCAAGTTCTTATAAATGAGCTATTACAAGTTATGATAACTGAGCTAATACAAGTTTGATAACTGAGCTAATACAAGTTCTGATAACTTTGCTAATACAATGTATTATAACTCAGCTAACTGTACCTTTAGGATAGCAGGCTCCGTTGCGACACTCCTCCGTGGGAGAGCAGGAGTTGTCCACACAGTCCAGGATGTAGTTTCCAGCACAACGACACAGCTTGGAGCAGCCGTCACCAAAGATGATCTCTCCTGGCTAAAAGGACAGAGACAGGGAGAGAGGAATTATTAACATGTTGTTTGCAAATTCCCCCAAAAATTGCAGTTTATTTGTGCATTCTGTGAACGTATGCGTGTGTTCCTTGAGTTGTTGGTCATTTTTAAAGTATATTTGTGATGTGCTGAGAGGAGTACTATCAATTTCCACAGGAGTGGACATTCTGGACAGTAAAAGTACCGTATCGTATGATATCGTATCATATTGTGTATCACATCGTATATCGTGTATCATATATCGTATGGTATGCCGTATGGTATATCATACACAATATTGTATATCACATTATATTGTGTCATATTCTATCACAAAGTACATTCTTAACCACAGACTAACAATCCCAGATGGTCTCGTACCTCATAGTAGTCACCTCCCTCCAGACAGCCACATGTTTCTATGGGGACACAGCGTCTGCCTTTGAACACAAAGCCTGGCTTACAGAAACACGCACTGATACAGGAGCCAGTGCAGTTAGTGGAGGGTTCCTTACAGCTGGGGATGCAGGCTGGGCCACACTCTATGTACTCAGCATTGGGAGGGCACGTCACTATTGGGGGAGAGAGGGAGAGGACGGGGGAATAAAGGGGTGTATGGGGTGGGGTTGGAGGGAATCAAAGGTTAACAACAGAGCTAATTTGTGATTGTTTCTGATTCTGACCATGAGAATGATACAGGTGTTTGGCTGTTAATCTCACCTGGTGGTTTTGTGGTTGGTGGTTTTGGTGTAGAAGGCTTGGGGGTTGAGGGTTTGGGAGTAGTTGTTGATGGTGCTGATGTTGTTGGTCCCGGTGTTGGAGGTGTTGGTGTAGTTGGTGGAGGAGCTGATGTTGTTGGTCCCGGTGTTGGTGTAGTTGGTGGAGGAGCTGATGTTGTTGGTCCCGGTGTTGGAGGTGTTGGTGTAGTTGGTGGAGGAGCTGATGTTGTTGGTCCCGGTGTTGGAGGTGTTGGTGTAGTTGGTGGAGGAGCTGATGTTGTTGGTCCCGGTGTTGGAGGTGTTGGTGTAGTTGGTGGAGGAGCTGATGTTGTTGGTCCCGGTGTTGGAGGTGTTGGTGTAGTTGGTGGAGGAGCTGATGTTGTTGGTCCCGGTGTTGGAGGTGTTGGTGTAGTTGGTGGAGGAGCTGAAAAAAACAATGAAAACATTTGAGACGCAAGATAACACTTTTAGAAGATCAATTAAACTCCAGAGGCTAACAGTTTTCAACGATCAGAAGACATGATTGTCTATATTTACACAAGATATTGATCATCTCAGATCATAGATTATTCATTACCTGTGCAGGCTGTGATGCACACAGCGTCTATAGCGATGTCTGTCTCAGGGGTCTCACCGTAGAAGCCAACGATCACAAACTGAAACACAAACACCCTCCATCAAATCAACATTCAAACAAAAGGAAAACAGGTATGGTTTACCAGATAAATACACATTTGTGCTTCGATAAAGAAGGGTTGAATATGAGAGCACAAGGCTATTTTTTTTGTTTATATCAAATTCGTAACACATCACTTTTCAGCCTGTTTACCTGCATGTTATCTGAGCCAAGGTAGCGTATCTCTGCAGGCTTCCAACCCTGGCCCTGGTTCCCTGTCAAGGAGAAAATGGGGGAACCAAGGCTTCCTCCTGGAGGGGGAGAGCGAGAGAGAGATATAGAGAGAGTAGAGGCAGAGAATGGGTAATCAAAGGTAAGTGGAGCTGCAAGATATTGGTTATCTTACCACCGGTCACATCTATCTTATAGGTAAGTGGAGCTGCAAGACATCAGTTATCTTACCGCTGGTCACTGCGTGGACATTGAGCTTCATGGTGGTGGCAGTGCCGTACATGTAGTAATGGAAGGTGAGGTCCAGACAGCCAGAGGAGGAGGTGGTGGATGGGCTCCACAGCTCTACTTTCTCTCCAGCGACACGAGACAACGAGTCCATCAGCAGATATTGGCCGACTACGGAGAGAAGAGACCACATGAAAACAAGACAATATGAGAAAGTACGAGTGACCTTTAATATGAGCTGTTGGGTGTCACAATTTATTTTCTCCCAGTAAATAAAATATGATTTAGACAGCACGGTGTTCAAATGAAGACCTACAGCCTGGTTTGGAGAAGTCATCGTCAGGACCAGATCCGTCTGTGTCAGTTTGACCAAGCCACTGCTCCCAACCAAACAAGTCAGGATTTGATGGTTTACGTGCCTCCCAGCTGCACAGATCATCAGTGGTGTCGAAGTCACAACCAGTCAGACAGGCTGTGGAAATACATGGGATTGATCAGTACAGGTGTATGATATAGTCAAACTGGAAAGGGAAAGAGAGAAAGGGGGGATGAGAGAGGAAGAGAGGACGAGAGAGAGAGAGAGAGAGGGGTGGGGGGTGGGGGGGGTGATGAGAATGAGAGTAAAGAGCTACATACCTGGACAAGCTCCCTCACTAATGACAATGTTATCCAGGGCTGAGTCACAAGAAGCAGACAATCCACGCTGCGCCTCAAACACAATCTGTAGACAGAGATAAACACATATAATATGGAGAATGTGTAGTCACCCAAGTCACTGTCATTGACCAATAATTGTCCAATTATATGCCAGGTAGAGAGACAAAACCAGCTAAGCAAAGGCCATAACATTTAAAAAACTTGAGAGGCCCATCCCTGGTGTCAATGTCTCCTTGTCTGTCTGTTTTTCTCTCTCTCACATTCCCTGAGCTGTGATTTTTTTTACAACTACCAGTGTCTCGTTAAAGACTTTGCTGGGGAGGACAAGAGAGATGAAAAGTGCTGTAAAGAAATGCCAGATGACTGTAAAACGGACACAGACACAAGAGAGATGAAAAGTCCTGCTAAGAAATGGCCAGAGGACTGTAAAACGGACACAGACACAAGAGAGATGAAAAGTCCTGCTAAGAAATGCCAGATGACTGTAAAACGGACACAGACACAAGAGAGATGAAAAGTCCTGCTAAGAAATGGCCAGAGGACTGTAAAACGGACACAGACACAAGAGAGATGAAAAGTGCTGTAAAGAAATGCCAGACGACTGTAAAACGGACACAGGCACTTGTGACCCGACTGATCACTCTTTTACTGAAACCAGACACATACAGTACTCAAACATGTGAGTGTCTATCCTGAATCTAATTCAAACACACACACACACACACACACACACTCACATTTAGGGTCTGTCCTGCTGGTTTGGCCACAGTGACAGCAGCTCCAAGCCAAGAGGGGCTCTGGATCCCAGTCTTCTCCCAGACTTTGTCCTCCGAGGTTGGCCTCTTGGCCAGCACGTGCAGGTGGTTCTGGTTGTCTGAGCCGTACATGTAGTAGTGGAACTGGACACAAATCTGGGTGGAGGTGGAAGAGAGGGCCGGGCTGAGAAGACGAGCTTTCTGCCCGTTGGCCACATTGTCACACTCATGGTAGATGTAGAAACCATCTGGAGAAATAAAGAAAGAGAGAGAGAGAGAGAGCGAGAGAGAGAGAGAGAGAGAGATAGAGAGATAGAGAGAGAGAGAGAGAGAGAGAGAGAGAGAGAGAGAGAGAGAGAGAGAGAGAGAGAGAGAGAGTGAGTGAGTGAGTGAGTGAGTGAGTGAGTGAGTGAGTGAGTGAGTGAGTGAGTGAGTGAGTGAGTGAGTGAGTGAGTGAGTGAGTGAGAGAGAGAGAGAGAGAGAGAGAGAGAGAGAGAGAGAGAGAGAGAGAGAGAGAGAGAGAGAGAGAAGAGAGAGAGAGAGAGAGAGAGAGAGTTTGATGATGTAGATGGGTGTGGAGATAACAAAGAACCATTGAAGCAATCTTTTCTGTGATGTAGGAGTCATATTCTAAATGTTGGATATGACTGTGATTTTCGAGGTGCAAGATACTGCTATTAAAACTCCAGATCCCTCATGGTAGGAGTTGTCTAAAGCAGAAAGAAGACTGGCCCCCAAAAGCCACCACAACCTATTTACCTACATGGGTGAAGAAAACATTCACTAACATCTCTCATCTAGGTGATCTATATATATATATATACACACAGGTGGATGTCCCTAAGAGGACAGGCTACTCACTGCCGTCAGGGTAATCCCCGGGGGGGCCTGTTCCTGGTGTAGGGGTGGGGCCTCGGTGTCTTGTCCAATCACTGTTGTCGTTGCCGTCCTGCTGGAGCTGACAATAGGGTGCACTTTCCTGGTTAAAGTCACAGGAGGTCAGAATGGCTGCAGGAAAGAGATGTGTGGAGAGAGAGGGATGAAGAGAGGGATGGAGAGAGTGGGATGAGAGAGAGCGATGGAGAGAGAGATGAGAGAGGGATGGAGAGAGAGATGGAGAGAGAGGGATGGAGAGAGAGATGAAGAGAGGGATGGAGAGAGGGATGGAGAGAGAGGGATGGAGAGAGATGGAGAGATAGAGATGGAGAGAGGGATGGAGACAGATGGAGAGAGATGGATGGAGAGAGGGATGGAGAGAGATGGAGAGAGAGGGATGGAGAGAGAGGGATGGAGAGAGGGATGAGAGAGAGGGATGGAGAGAGGGATGAGAGAGAGATGGAGAGAGAGGGATGAGAGAGAGGGATGGAGAGAGGGATGAGAGAGAGGGATGGAGAGAGGGGTGGAGAGAGAGGGATGGAGAGAGAGGGATGGAGAGAGGGATGAGAGAGAGATGGAGAGAGAGGAATGGAGAGAGATGGAGAGATAGGGATGGAGAGAGGGATGGAGACAGATGGAGAGAGAGGGATGGAGAGAGGGATGGAGAGAGATGGAGAGATAGGGATGGAGAGAGGGATGGAGACAGATGGAGAGAGAGGGATGGAGAGAGATGGAGAGAGAGGGATGGAGAGAGAGGGGTGGAGAGAGGGATGAGAGAGGGATGGAGAGAGGGATGAGAGAGAGATGGAGAGAGAGGGATGAGAGAGGGGGATGGAGAGAGGGATGAGAGAGGGATGGAGAGAGGGATGGAGAGAGAGGGATGAGAGAGAGGGATGGAGAGAGGGATGAGAGAGAGATGGGGAGAGAGAGGGATGAGAGAGAGGGATGGAGAGAGGGATGAGAGAGAGGGATGAGAGAGAGGGATGGAGAGAGAGATGGAGAGAGAGATGGAGAGAGGGATGGAGAGAGGGATGGAGAGAGAGGGATATGGAGAGAGAGATGAAGAGAGAGAGATGGAGAGAGGGATGGAGAGAGGGATGGAGAGAGAAGGATATGGAGAGAGGGATGGAGAGTGGGATGGAGAGAGGGATGAGAGAGAGGGATGGGGAGAGAGGGATATGGAGAGAGGGATGGAGAGAGGGATATAGAGAGAGGGATGGAGAGAGAGATTGTGAGTGAGTGAGGCCCTGAATGTTCTATTCTCAAAAGAACTCAGATCTCTGATGCTGTTGAACATTAAATAACAACAAATGCTTGAATGCACTGAATGTATAGAATGTATGTCACTTCAAATCAAATCAAACTTTATTTGTCACATGCGCAGAATACAATAAGTGTAGACTTTACCGTGAAATGCTTACTTACAAGCCTCTAACCACAGTGCAGTTCAAGAAGAAGAAAAAATTGACCAAGTAGGCTAAAATAAAAAGTAATAATAAAAAGTAACACAATAAGAACAACAATAACGAGGCTATATACAGGGGACACGGGTAACAAACAAACAGCGAGTAGCAGCAGTGTACAAAAGGGGGGGGGTCAATGTAAATTGTCCGGTAGCGATTTTATGAATTGTTCAGCAGTCTTATGGCTTGAGGGTAGAAGCTGTGGAGGAGCCTTTTGGTCCTAGACTAGGGGCTCCGGTACCACTTGTGTGCGGTAGCAGTGGAAACAGTCTATAACTTGGATGACTGGAGTCTCTGACAATTTTATGGGCTTTCCTCTGACACCGCCTATTATATAGGTTCTGGATGGCAGGAAGCTTGCCCCCAGTGATGTACTGGGCCGTTCGCACTACCCTCTGTAGTGCCTTACGATCAGATGTAGAGCAGTTGCCATACCAGGTGGTGATGCAACCGGTCAGGATGCTCTCGGTGGTGCAGTTGTAGAACCTTTTGTGGACCTGGGGACCCATGCCAAATCTTTTCTGTCTCCTGAAGGGGAAAAGGTTTTGTTGTGCCCACTTCACGACTGTCTTGGTATGTTTGGACCATGATAGTTTGTTGGTGATGTGGACACCAAGGAACTTGAAACTTTCGACCCGCTCCACTACAGCCCTGTCGATGTTAACGGGGGCCTGTTCGGCCAACCTTTTCCTATAGTCCACGATCAGCTCCTTAGTCTTGCTCACATCGAGGGAGAGGTTGTTGTCCTGGCACCACACTGCCAGTAATCTGACCTCCTCCCTATAGGCCATCTCATCGTTGTCGGTGATCAGGCCTACCACTGTTGTGTTGTCAGCAAACTTACTGATGGTGTTGGAGTCGTGTTTGGCCACCCAGTCATGGGTGAACAGGGAATACAGGAGGTGACTAAGTACACACCCCCGAGGGGCCCCAGTGTTAAGGATCAGCGTGGTAGACGTGTTGTTGCCTACTCTTACCACCTGGGGGAAGCCTGTCAGGAAGTCCAGGATCCAGTTGCAGAGGGAGGTGTTTACTCCCAGAGTCCTTAGCTTAGGGATGAGCTTCGTGGGCACTATGGTGTTGACCGATGAGCTGTCAATGAACAGCATTCTCACATAGGTGTTCCTTTTGTCCAGGTGGGAAAGGGCAGTGTGGAGTGCGATTAAGATTGGGTCATCTGTGGATCTGTTGGGGAGGTATGCAAATTGGAGTGGGTCTAGGGTGTCAGGGAGGATGCTGTTGATGTGAGCCATGACCAGCCTTTCAAAGCACTACATGGCTACCGACATGAGTGCTACGGGGCGGTAATCATTTAGGCAGGTTACCTTCGCTTCCTTGGACACAGGGACTATGGAGGTCTGCTTGAAACATGTAGATATTACAGATTCGGCCAGGAAGAGGTTGAAAATGTCAGTGAAGATACTTGACAGTTGGCCCGCGCATGCTTTGAGTACATGTCCTGGTAATCCATCTGGCCCAGTGGCTTTGTGAATGTTGACCTGTTTAAAGGTTTTGTTCACATCGGCTACCGAGAGCGTTATCACACAGTCATCCACAACAGCTGGTGCTCTCGTGCATGCTTCAGTGTTATTTGCCTCGAAGGGCATTTAGCTCGTCTGGTAGGCTCGCGTCACTGGGCAGCTCGCGTCTGGGTTTCCCTTTGCAGTCCTTAATAGTTTTCAAGCCCTGCCACATCCGACGAGTGTCAGAGCCGGTGTAGTAGGATTCAATCTTAATCCTGTATTGACGCTTTGCTTGTTTGATGGTTGATGTAATGAGGCAAATATCACAGAGCAATTGGCTGATCAAATCATCATAGGTAAATGGCATTATATCAAATGTGTTGTCATGTGTTGTCCTCCTCACAGCTACTATACAGCCAAGGTGACATTGCGCAAACACGTTGGCAAAAGACAGCTGACTACCATATCCACAGTAATGCATTTGTAATCTGTTGATTACCTCTTGCCATATCAACAGTAATACATTTGTAATCTGTTGATTACCTCTTGCCATATCAACAGTAATGCATTTGTAATCTGTTGATTATAGACCCTAAACCAATTAATTCTTTTTTTAATTTAACCTTTATTTAACTAGGAAAGTCAGTTAAAAACAAATTCTTATTTACAAAGACAGCCTACCCCGGCCAAACCCGGACGACGCTAGGCCAATTGTGCGCCGCCCTATGGGACTCCCAATCACGACCAGGATGTGATTCAGCCTGGATTCGAACCAGGGACTGTACTGTCGCCTCTTGCACTGAGATGCAGTGCCTTAGACCGCTGCCCAACTTTATGGCCCCCCCCTGCCTCCTACCATAACTGTGAGAAAGTGTCTGTGTGTGTCTGTGTGTGTGTGTGTGCGCGCGGGCACCTCTGACAGTGTGTGTGTAAGCAGGTTGTGTAGCGATAAGCGTCTTTGTGTTGTACACTATAGGGGAGTAGACGGAGGAAGACCATCATGTTCCCAAGGACATTGTGATGACTGGATCATGTGACTGAACTCACCTGCCTGTTGTATCTATCAGACGCTGTACAGTAGACCCACAGAGTGTGGTTGCATGATTTGTATTCAAGTAGCCTAACACTAAAACACCTGATTCAACTAATCACCTAATCATCAGTTGAATCACTTGTGGTAGAGCTGGGCTGCCCATCATATTTGAATCGAGTGTTCTGCTAATATTAACAACAAGGCAAAAGATGAAAAACCAAATTGTGTTTTGATATGGCAAACTTACCAGCATCTCTTGCTGATCTTGCATAGCTGTGTAAAAGAAAGTAATGAATGGATGAGAACAGACGTATAGGAAAAAAAGAGGTAGATTAAATGCGGTTTCCTGTTTGTATAAAAAATACTGTCTGGGATCTATCCATATGCTCAGTGAAGAATGGGAATTCCTATAGAATACAAAATATCAGCAGAGATTTAAGAAGTAAATTAAATTAAATTGCTTTGACTGATGTCATGTCTCTGCTAATATGGGAAAAACATATTTGGCTAGCTAGCTAAACAACAATCGTTCATGAAGTTGTTTTACAATCATTCAGAACAATTACTTAAAGGATACCATTTCAGAGCCACATCTGTTTAAACCAGCTCCATCAGAAGAAGATTACCATTACACACATCATCCTCGATAGCTCCAAATGTGAGTCCATTAACACTGTCTTTACAATAGTGTGTGTCAAGTACGGCAAATGCAACAAAACCAATTATTCTGTAAAACTTGATTGGTAAAATACTCTAAACACCTTACAATATCTGATACCTGTAATTCATACTTTACAATACAATATTATTATACAATTATAATCAAACATTTCAAATTGACCAAACCCATTTGATTACTCAACCAATCAAGTCCAATGAATTCAATAAGACGATCACAGATCTTGAATAAAATTGCAGCTCAATATTAATATCTCAGTCTCTGTAACTCACCCTTCTTCTGTGGTGGTCACGGCACTGTACCCACATAGCCACAGCAGGACACAAACACTTTTTAATTTGCCCATGGCTAACTTAAGAGTTAGCGGGCTAAGCATTCGGTAAGCAGCGAATGAGGACAATGAGAGGGATCAGGGTACTTTTATAGGTGGGATGAAAGTGTAGAACAAGATAGGAGGAGGGAGGGAAAGAAGGGTGAAGGGAGTGGGGTGTATTATAAGTGCTATTACCCTATCACTAGCCTACGTCTCAAGATGTGTATGATATTGCGTTGCACATTGCAAAACCACCAACTCCTTGAGTGAATGAGTAACAGTGTGGCATGGGTGTGTTCAGTTTGTGAGTTTTTGTCTGACGCCAGTGTACAGTTAGAATGGGTGGAGATGCTTCGTAAAGTACTGCATCTGTTTTAAAATGCGTTGCATAACAGTTTTAAGGCCTAAGTTTAATTGGGACAAAACCAGACCAGTATTGGTAGTGGTAGAAAAAATACTCTACTGTCATACTTGAGTAAAAGTAAAGATACCTTAATAGAAAATGACTCTATGACTCTGAGTAAAAGTGAAAATCACCCAGTAAATACTACTTGAGTAAATGTCTAAAAGTATCTGATTTTAAATATACTTAAGTACAGCGGTGGGAAAAGTACTCAACGTCATACTTGAGTAAAAGTAAATGCTATACATCAAATTCCAGACAGCACAATGCTGTCTTGTTTTTTTAATTTACAGACAGACAGAGCAACACTCCCACACTCAGACATAATTTACAAATGCAGTATTTGTGTTTAGTGAGTCCGCCAGATCAGAAGCGGTAAGGATGACAATGCGTTATATTGATAGGTGTGTGAATTGGACCATATTCATGTCCTGCCTGAGCATTCGAAATGTAACGAGTACTTTTAGGTGTCAGGGAGTAAAAAGTACATCTCTTCTTTAGGAATGTACAGCAAAAAAACAACTTAAATAGTACTTCAAAGTATTTTTACTTAAGTACTTTACACCACTGAGTATTGGACACAAAGATTATTGGCTGGTCTAGACCCAGATTTGACCTCTCTGTGCTTTATAATTAGGCTGGGATTGACAGTCACACTCTGCTTTAACTTTCTCTACAGGTCATTATGGTGTCGACTTCTTTTCAAATGCGTCTCAACCCAGACAGACAATCTCAATGGCTGTGACAGCCACCCTAAGAACCCAAATCGGATTTTGTTTCTATATATCAGATTTGTTTTTCTGACTGTCCACCCTCAGTTTTACAGATGTGTGAATTTTATTATTAGTGAATAACATAGCCATAACAGCACAAATCTGTTGTCAACTCAACAACATCCTGCCAGTCAGTCAGCTGTCAGCTGCTGTGCTTTCTTTCAGACATGTGATTGGAACATTCATATTGCCTACTGGGTGGTTTCCAAATCAAATAAACAAAACAAACAAATAAACAAACATCTAATCAATGTAACAAGATCCCAGGAGTACTGCCAGAGAGGTCCAGCCCTGTTTACACTCTCTGACAAGTTCCCGTCCGCTAGTTTTGTAAATGGAGCACCAATGATAAGGGTTTTATAGGAGGTTGTAAAGAGGTGCT